>NC_056739.1:66659830-66959830 GCF_019279795.1 Protopterus annectens | reverse complement strand
CTCAACATACGTAGTATTTGTAATAAAATTTCTCAAGTCCATGCCCTGCTAGATGTCAACCAATTCGACATCCTATGCCTATCAGAAACATGGCTAAAACCAATCATTAAAGACAACAAAATCTCCCCACCTGGGTATGACATCATTAGACTTGACCGCTCAACAAAAAAGGGGGGGAGGCATAGCAATTCTCTGTAAAACCCACCTACAAATCAGCACTATAAATCTGAACCTTCCCCTAGTCAATAGTGCTGAAATAATTTGCTCTAAACTTCAAGTCAACAAAAGCAAAGCCATATATATAATTTGTATATATCTTCTCCCAGGAAATAACATTAATGATCTTGAGTGCATCCTTAGTTGGCTCTCCACTAATCTCCCACAAGAAACATTAATCTTAGGTGACCTAAATATTAATTGGAATTCATGTAATAATTCAAACCCCACCTCCCACATAAACCTACATGGCTTCTCACAACTAATTACCTGCCCTACCAGAACTAATTAAATCAATAACAAGGACACCACTTTAGACTGGATACTTACTAACACCCCCCAACAAACCTATAAAACTGGCTCCCTTCCAGATGATCTAAGTGACCACTCTTTAACATATATTATTAGACATAAAATCAATCTAATTTTTCCAAACACATTCAGAACATTACGTTCAAAAAAGCAATTTAACTCAGAATGCTTTCAGACAGAATTGAGACAATGTAATTGGTCTCCTCTAAAATTTCTCCCTCTTAATGATGCAGTACAGTATTTCAATTCCACATTCTTAGCTATTTTTGACCAGCATGCACCGATACGTACTATCAGAACCAAAGCCAAACCAGCCCCCTGGCTGACCAACAATACTAGACAAAAAATCATTATCAGAAACAAATCCTGGGCAAAATGGCGTACCACTAAGAACCTGACCGACCGTCAAACATTTAGAGAATGTAGAAACAGCACAAAAAAGCCATCCTGACAGACAAAAAGAACTACTACCTTCATCTACAACAAACATCCAACAAGGAACCTAAAAAATTCTGGACCAGCATTAATAATCTTCTATCCCCAGGCCAATCTATTACACCCAACCCACAAGACTCTAACCCAGACAATCCCACACAAACAGCTAATGCCTTCAACTCTTTCTTCACAAATACTATTCAAACTCTTGCTAGTCACCTATATCCTGATACCTCTAAACTACTTCCATCTTCTGCAAATCCACCCCCCCCATTTCATCTACTACCTATTCCTACTTCCTTTATCTCATCCTTACTCCAAAAACTTAAACCTACCACCCCCTCCACAGACAAACTTCCTGCTGAGTTCCTGCAAATTGGAGCTAAAGCCATTGCCTATCCCATTTCTATTCTGATAAACAGAACTATTAATGAAGGAACTATCCCTTCAATCTGAAAGATATCTCATATCATCCCACTACATAAAGGGGGAAACTCTAATGACTTCTCTAACTATCATCCCATAGCACTATTATCCTCTATTGCTAAAATTATGGAAAAATGTATCCATAAACAACTACTAAACCACCTTCTACAAAACAACCTACTAGCTAATTGTCAGCATGGTTTTAGACCTTCTCACAGTACCACCACTGCACTGCTCTCATTTACAAACTCCATCAACTTTAATCACAACAAAAATAGTCTTTCATCTGCACTCTTCATCGACTTATCTAAAGCCTTTGACATGGTTAACCACCAACTACTTCTGCACATTCTGACTTCTCTTTCACTTGATCTTCCTTCCATAACTTGGTTTAAATCTTACCTAGAAAACCATCAGCAGGCGGTACTCTGGAAAAATTCACTATCTGATCATCTTCCCATCTCTCTAGGGGTGCCACAAGGCTCCATCTTAGGCCCACTTCTTTTTTCCATCTTTATCAATGATCTACAGTCAGCTATCCCAAATACTATCTGTATTCAATATGCAGATGATTCTACTATTATCTGTACATCTACCTCTCAAACAGAACTCCAGTCTCTTACCCAATAAGCCTTTAACACTGTCGAACAATGGTTCTCTCATCGCTGCCTGCTACTTAACTCCAAGAAAACTAAACTGCTTCTCTTTGCACCAACCCGAAGGCACATCCCCTTACACTTCACTATCAGTTCCAATAACAGTACTATCATTTCTCCTGACGATACCACAAAATTATTAGGAATAACAATAGACAACAATCTAAACTTTGACAATCATATCAACACTACAATAAAATCAGTGAACAAAAAAATAGGAACCTTATACAGAATCAAACCCTTTCTTACTCCACTTGCAAGAACTGCATTAGCCAGAACTCACCTAATCTCTACTTTACTCTATGCTTCCCCCATATTCACTAATCTATCAAAAAAAACCTCAATAAACTAGAAACATCTTACAATAATATTGCTAGATTTGCTACAGGATCCCCTTTTAGAACCCATCACTGCCTGAACCTAAAACAACTAGGTTGGCTAGAACTTCCTAATCAGCTCGAACTTCAACAACTCATAATAGCCCACAAAACCCTGCACCAACCCACCAAAACTCCAATACTTTCTTGCCACATCACACCTTATTATAATCAGAAACATCTATGCTCTTCAAACAAACTATTGATCAAAACAACCATATCTAATAACTCTGCAGGTGACTGCCTGTTCTCAAACTCTGTTGGAAAAATATGGAATAAACTATCCTCAGATATCTCATCTCTGACTTCTCTCCCACTTTTTAAAAGGAATCTAAAACTGTATCTCAATAAAAAATGGCTATGCCCCTGTAGTAACCCAGACTAACTCTGTTTCTTTTCTTGTCTTCTTCCCTATTTTTTCCCTACTATACCCTATAACTTAACAGGGATTGCCTGTTCTCCAATTTTGTTGGAAAATATGGAATAATCAACCCTCAGATACCTCATCCCAGACCTCTCCCACACTTTTTAGACGCATCTAGACAGTACCTCAATAAAATGTCTATGTCCTTGTACTAACTAGACTTACTCTGTTTTCTTTTTTCTTTACTTTTCTTCTTCCCTATTTTTTCTCTCTACACCCCTTTCAGCTTTTCTTTACCTCTCATTACACTTTAGCATTCCTCTTATAAAATTTATGTTTTGATTCTTTGTATTGTAATGATTATTGTGATTTGCACATCACGTAGGTTGTAGTTTGTGTATTTTTTGGTCTTAAGATTGTAATTTGCAATTTCCTAAAAAAAAAATACTATTTGTTTACTGTTAGCTTTATATTTGTTATTACTTCTATTGTAACAATTTCTTAAATCATGTAATAATCACTGGAGCTTTTCTCCCCGGGCCTCTACTGAAAATGGACATATATCCAGATAGACTAGCCCGGTCAACAAATGTAAAATAAAATAAAAATAAATAAAATAGTTATTCTCTCTATTACCTTGTACAGTATTCTTATGAGGTCAATCAATCTGTAATTATTGGGTTCTGTGGAAGGGCCTTCCTTGTGGATTGGGACAAAATCAGTTGACTTTCAGATATTAGGGAATATGGCCCATTTTTAATTCTTTGTTAAGAATTTGCATACTTAGGTATATAACAGAATTATGTAACTTATGCTTCCTGATATCTCATCTGGTTCCAAGGAAATGGTGTCACTGACCTTACTAAGGGTCAATTCAGTTACCATAGAATTCAATTACAATTTAAATCAGCTTCTATGAGAAAAAACACACAAATAATATACAACTAAATATGAAATTAAGTACAGTAAAGTTGTTCCTCTGACTGTACAAGCTGAGAAAGTCACACCGAAGCTGGAATTCTTTTACTCACTACTGCTCTCAGTAACACCTCTTTTTAACAGTAAAGATCAATAAATCACAAACCAAGAATGATTGTTCTGATAAGTTCTGGATTGTCCACTCTACAGTCTGTGTGAATTTATAGCTGACTAGGCCCCTTGGGAAATTAAAGGTAAAACAACAAAATATAAATCAAAGTAAATCTTGTCTACAAGCTTTCTTTCATCTGACAAACAGTGAAAAACACTGGTAAGAAGATAAAATATAAATTCATATAAAAACTTCTCTTACCAGGCAACTGCACAGTCAATAACAAACCAAGACAGAATTGCTTAGATAAGCTCCAGATACATGTTGGTCAAAATTTAGGTCACTGTTCACATAAGTTCTCAAAGTCCAAACAGCTGAGTCAACTCCTAGGAATGCATTATCAATGTGATAGTTCCCTGGGGTAGATAACTTCCCAAATGGTACAATAATGCATTTTTTGGCATTTACTTTCATTCCATGAGTTTGTCACCAGTTATTTATTTATTCAGGACAAACCTTTCTGCAGGATGGCTAAGTCATTTTGAAATTCAATTATTGCCCCTAGCTTGCAGTCATCTGCAAACATAGTCAGCCATAACCTTTTGGTACTGACTTTTACTTCAGAAAAGTAGATGCCAAACAGGAGAGGATTCAGTATAGAACCCTGGGGAACTCCACTGGTGACTGGCCTCTTTGTGGCAGTAACTTCTTCTGTTTTGATTTCCTGTGTCCTCTCTTTGAGCCAGCGGGCAGTCCAGTTGATGACATAGTTGTTTATTCCCAGTTTATTTAACTTTTCTACTATGCCTAAGTGGAGAATAGAGTCATGACCTGGTTAAGGTGCGTGGTGTGTGTAACATTTTGCCTTCATGTATTGCTTTGGTGACCTTTTCAAAAAATCCACCAGGTTGACTGCTGACAAATCCAAACTGAGACAGGTCCAGTGTTTGTAGGTTCCCTATGTCCTGACTGATTAGTTCTATGATACGTATTTCCATGGCTTTGCATATGAGGCTGGTCAGACTTATGGGTCTATAGCTGCCTGGGTCTGTGGAAGGCCCTCCCTTATACAGTGGAATGACTATAGCTGTTCTACATTCACTTGGTACAAAACCTGTATGGAGGCTGAGAATGAACAGAATTGTTAGGGATGTGGCTAAATCGTGCATCATGCTATTTAAGATATTGGCTATTGGTTGCCAAAGAAACCTTGCTTCTTTTGATTTACTGATTTCTTTCTTTAGCTGGAGTTGATTGAAACTGTATTTTTCTGGCTTGATTAGAGTCTGAAAGTTTTTACAGTCTTTTGTTTTCGTTTAATAATGTGTTGATTTCTTTTTATTTTCACCATTTGGTTTATTTATGCCTCAGAGGAATGAATCTATTAATGCAGTTATCTGAACTGTTGTAAAAAGCTATGAATGTTTCACCAATAGGATTTGATTGGGGGGGGGGGGCTTGCTAATATAAAGTTCCAGCTGACTGATGCAAGGCAATTGTTCTGGACATCATAGCTACCTAAAAGGGTACTGGGTGAAAAAAAAGTCTATTCAGTAAACTAACCTCTTTTCAGGAGAGATGGGCTCCATCTCTTACAAAGTAGGGCTTGGTCCCACACATTTTCTCCCCTAGTAAGGTGGCAGTGAATCCCCTATATCAAGACTATGATCTACACCAATAGATGAAGGCACTGATCTTTTCCACGTATTTAGGTGTCATACTCAATGAAGGAAGAACTCACTAACAGCAAAGCATATACCTGACCAGGTAAGGGTAACCACAAGTTCAACCATATCCGTCTGTATCATCATGAGAGAGGGGCATCCAATGTCACTGATTTCAACATTCACATTGGATGAACCCTTGATATGCTTAATGGCTTTAGTGGCATTTCAAACTTGTGACTCGTTTCTGATCAAGTTCTGAAAGAGCAGAGTCACTGTGTCGGTTCATACAGTCATCAGTTATGAGGGTTTTCTATTTTGTTTGGTTTTTGTTTTAGATGGATTTCTTGGTTGTATTATTTATTTAAAGAAAAATCAAGGTGCCACAGAAACGGTCCCAAATAAATAAACTTGTAAATTCACAGCCAAAAAAGGCATCAGGAATGAAGATAACCTCAGCAAACCATTGAATAAAGCAAAACACTCAACTTTAATTAAAAATAAACCAAACGGTTGGGTACAAGGAAGACAAAAATGTGGTGATTTCAGTTAAACGTTTATGTCTTTGGTTTATTTTTAATTAAAGTTGAGTGTTTTGCTTTATTCAATGGTTTGCTGAGGTTACATTCCCTCCTGGTGCCTTTTTGAGCTGTGGATTTGTGTTATTTATTTATTTGCTTGGGAATGATGCCCTTTGACTGTGAGTCTCTGTCAGGTAGTGCCTCAAGACAGTACTAGAGGACTTGGAGATGAACAGGCTATCAGCACCTTGAATTAAGTTTTGCTAGAAGTAGCAAGATACACACCAACCACATTATGTGTGAAGAGCCGTTACAGGGCATCTGTTGCAGTATTGTCCAGGAAGAATGACATCTTTTGTTTTGTTATTGTTATATGAAAGTGCTTTCAGGCCAGTTATTGGATTTAATATTTATTTTTAAAAAGTACTTCAGTCTTAATGTCAAAAAGCTGTGAAAGATCCAGAAGCAAGTAGTGAACCTTGCTGAGACAGTGCATGTTGACAGACATCAGGGTAGTTTGCATTCAGAGTATTACACACATGATAGAAGTGACCTGATCACTGCTTATAATATACAGGATAATGAAGCTTAAGTGGTCTTGAACCTTGTGGAAGACTAGTACATTACTACTATACATTTCCAGGAATGGGCTTCAGCCTTGTAGAACACTTGTATATTACTAGGAACAATGGCCAATTTTGCATGTTCACAGATACAAAGAACAAGTTCATTGGGCAGGCCCTAAAACCCATTAATACTGCACTCAACTTATTCACTATTCTATATTAGCAGGAGATTTGAGGTTCAGGTCACTGTCTTTAGAATATAAGTTTCAAGATAACCTTCTTGTGAGGCTTAAAGCTTACAAAGATAGAATGTTCTCTTGGGATAACCTTCTAGTAGATGAAGATTGAACACTCAACTGTCCAAGGTTCAACCCACTGATGTGTGGAGTTCCTCCACAGGAAATCACTGTTGGTAAGATGTGATGGAAATTATTCCTTTTTGAGGGAATTTCCATCTTTACATGTTGGTGCAGCCTTGAAGTTGGTACATGTAAGTTCAGGTATGTGTGACGCAATGGAGGGTGAAAGTGTTTTTCAACAGGTTTTTTGTGGGAGGTGGGGGGTGAAATTCAGGGATTCTGATCCACAGTGCATTTACTTTCATCTACTCATAGTGAAAGTGTAATATTGCATCATCATAAACCACTTAACTGCACAGAGGTTTCCCATTAGAGTTTCATCAAGACCCTGTTGTCATATCTAAATCTCTTTAAGCAGTACTATTAAATTAATTTTGGATTTCTGGATATGCACACACTTGAACGAATAGCAGATTTTTTCTCTAGCACTCCTCAGTTGTAATTAAAAAAATAAATTCCACATTTTTGCCTATTTTTATTTAAATATACATTAGTTTACTTAGGTTGGGTATAAGACAGAAATATAAAGGTGCTAAAAATAGTCTCATCTAAAAATTGCTTTTTTAAAAATGTTGACCATGGACTCTGGCAGAATGGTTTTAGCAGAACCGAAGTAATTATACATCAGTGTGACCGATACTAACAGAGATGAAAAGCAATAATACCAACTCATTTTTTTTCTGAACTAACAGAAGTAATCAGATCCATTCAAATATACTATATGACTTTCAAGGAACTAATGAAGTCAAGTATATAGATTTAAAAGCTTCAATATTTAGATTTAAAAGCTACAATGTCTGAAATGTCTACTAAAACAACATTTTAGAAACTTCAGTAAAATTCACAAGCAAACATGTTGGACTGGGCAGAACAAGTAGAATTCTTGCTTAAACAAAATAAGGAAAGAACAGGAAATCAAGATTCACAAAATAATGTCAGTGTGTCTGGTAACCCTTAAGGAGAAAAAGGCAGGAAAAGATTCAGTTCATCATTAAATACTTTAGTGATGTTTTCCTGGAGTCAAAGCTGCAAGATAATGGTAATCTTGTCAATCATATGGTCTGCCGAGTGAGCGCTGTTACAATCCATGCTGCATGTACTGATGGGGATGCTCAGAAAACCTGGGCGACATGAAAGGAACAGTCACAAGGGTGTATGGCCGAACTCTTGTATAGAATAGAAGGAACGTTTCCAGGTTAAGTGGCATGTTCCCCTGCATCGCTCCTCAGTTGGCCGGCTGTTTCCAACTCTAGTCATTCTGGGCTGCACACTGCATGTATGCAGCATCCCTGTCCACAGTGTGCCACATTTGTGGCTGTCAGTGAAATGTATGATGAATGAGAAGACAATTAACCTGCAGCTCTGCATCATACTGATTCTGTGCCTCAGAAGGATAAAGCCCAGAATGTAACCCAGATGACCTGGTTCAGTTAGAGAAGCAGGGAGTGGAGGAGGATAACAGTAGAGTGCATAGCTGATAATGACTTACTCCCCTTGGGGTGGACGGGTGTTCTAATATCTGTGAACAGATGTACAGTAAGCCACGTCATAATCAGTGATGTGTGCTCTACTTTGCTAAGCCTGTAATGGTAGTTTCTACTATAGGTAGATGAGGTGACACACAGTTGGGAGGTAGTGTGAGACACTTATGACAGTGCAGACACACACAGCAATAACCTTTACTGCAAACAAAAGTTAAAAACCCAATAGACTTGTGTCATGCATGATGCATCCTTGTGGGTGGGGTGCTGTATGCAGTTCTGTGACCTTGAGACTTATTATATTCCACAGCAGTCTATACTGAAATACGTGGATAGCTCTGATCTGTGAGAGATTACACTACACCTACAAGCTGCTAGGATAATGTTACAGCCCACTCCCTGGCAGAGCAGAAGATCCAAACTAGTTTAGGGCATGAACTACCTTCACATCTTTCTGGATGATGTCTTCCTCTGGTTGGATCTCATGTTATCCACCTAATAGGACACTCACTGGATGGAGAATGACTGGTATAAACACTGATAAGAGGGAGACTGATGACTAGCAAGCAGGAAAGCAAAAAAGCATATAAAAACCTGTGGCCCTGAATCCATTTTGGCTTTCACTGCACTTGCAAGTTCAAAATAGAGCCCACAGTACTTTTGTTCTTTAACTTACAAATACCATATCTACATCCAGACTTATTATTCATGACATCTTAAATTATAAAGTAAAAAAACTGCTAAAACTTGCTTAGTCCAGTGGCATTATAAAATACAAAGACGATGTGTGTTGTTTTGATAAGGCTTATTCTACAATACTTTTGAAGAAAAAACAAGAATATGTTCCACCGACAAGATGCTGAAAGCAAGATTGTTGCACAGTATCTTGCTTGCCTCACTGAGTTCTCGCCAAAGACACCGGTGATGTTACACACATACGTAAATTCATTATGGATCTTATCTGGGCTGTGGCAGAAGCACACACATTATAGAGATGTTGTGTGATGTTTTCTTACAGATTTTGTTTTTTAAGGATATAAAACATCTTTAGGTTTATGTATAACTGAACATCCACGTACAAGTGTGCACAGGTTTAGGTTTATATATAACTGCACATCCATGTACTAGTGTGCACATGTTTAGGTTTGTATATAACTGCACATCCACATACAAGTGTGCACAGGTTTAGGTTTATATATAACTGCACATCCATGTACAAGTGTGCACAGGTTTAGGTATATATATAAATATATATATATATATATATAACTGCACATCCACGTACAACTGTGCACAGGTTTAGGTGTATGTATAACTGCCCATCCACGTATAAGTGTGCACAGGTTTAGGTTTATATATAACTGCACATCCATGTATGTGTGCTCATGTTAACTGCACATCCACGTACAAATGTGCACAGGTTTAGGTATATATATAACTGCACATCCACGTACAAGTGTGCAAAGGCTGACAGGCACATTTCATGCAGAAGTTGGACTTCTGTTGACTGGGTTTTGTAAACATTCTTATTTATTTTCATGCCTTCCTTCTTGCTGTTAGCTCTTCTGGCATGATGGCTTTGTGCCTTTTAACCACTGGAAGCCATTTTATGTATATAGTGTTCATATAATACACTTATACCCACACGCCTGCCCCCCCCCCAATATCCTTTGGTTCTCTTGGGCTATTTTTATTTTTTGGTCCATTCATTTACTGCTGACTTCAGACTCCTTTATTTCCAGTTGTCCTGTACTCCTGTCCTTGGGGGTTCCCATGCTGCAGTGGCATCCCAGTATTGACACACACACACACACACACACACACACACACACACACACACACACACACACACACACACTAGGGAGGGACCTTCTTTTTGGAAAGCCCTTTTCAACAGGAAGCTTTCAACTCCATATGAATAGGTTTTCTGGGTCTTTTCCACCTTGCACCTCCAAGTGGGATAAGTTCTACAACAGGTCATGTGTTATTTTCTTATAAGACCTTTCTCCCTCTGATGTGCTGGGACTATATCATCGGGGTGGTCATTTAATGGTGCTGAAAGGTAAATACCCACACCTATATCATGATGTCTCCCTCTTTTACCCTCCTCCACACCAGTGCAGTGGCTTTGTTATCACAGCCCTGTTATCACCACCAAAACCTGAGTCATACCCACAGCATGTGCCAACACCCTCCCCCTGTCAGAGAGAGCAGGCAATGCTTTGTCATTCTTTTTCCTTCACTACTAGCTGCAGGAGGTGCCTGAACCACTAGTTGTATTTGGGTTACCTGGATTGACTTCAGGGCTTTATCCATCTAAACTAATGGAGATGACATCTGTCTGGGGGTAAAGCACCATTTCTGCGGAGATTGTATATATGCTGTCAATTTCTTCCTTGTGCCCATGAGTTTTTCACTGAGATCCTGGTTTCTCCTACATCACATGTAAGGATGTGGTCTGGCAATGTTCAAAAATGCTGATAGTTTCTCCACTGGATGTCTGTGTCCAAAAGTGTGCAGTATGTTTACACACATGTGTATTAGGTGTCTATGTGTAAAACTGTGTAGCATGTTCACACCCGCATGTGTACATGTATGAGACTGTCTTGCAGTGGGTTGGTACTCCATGAAGTTTTGCTTGTTGGGAAAGGGGCCAGTTTCTTATGACTATGGAATGGGTATAGCAGGTATTGAACGTTGATATTATATACCTGTAGACAAGCATACACACACAGGCACACATGTACGGGCACCGTCCTACCCCCCCACACACACACAGGCCCAGACTCATAAAATTAACACACATAGCCCAGCAGACAATGCATCTATATTTCAGTAAAAACACAGAGATTTTAGTTTGGTTCTCCAATCGTAAGCACATTGTTGAGTTTGAGAAATGGATTTCAAGAAATTCACCTTGAGAATGAATCTCTCTTGCCCGTGTGACTGCCATCTCTACAACAGCATAAGATGTGTTAGCAGCTTTTTTAATGTTATTAGTTGGTATCCAATTTTACTGCTGTGTGAAGACAATCTGTGTAGCAATGTCAACATAGGGCACACAATTTTATAACAAGGCTTGCTTGGTTATAGCTAGGTCCTGATGTATGAACATGGCTATAACAGACATTTTTTCTCATTTTTGAAGCATAATCAGACACAGTGTATTACAACGTTATTAATTCAAAATGCTTATTCAGGTAAAGTGAATACAAATGCTTGCATTTCATTCTCCAGCAATTATCTATTTTGAGCTAATCTGAGTTCTAAAGCCTACCATCTGGGATATCATCAAAGTAATGAATTTAAAATCATGATAGCAGCAACATAAGGTGAGATATGGCTAAACGGTACTTCATTCTCTTGTTTTCTCTAGATTTCACTAAGCTGATTAGTTACGTGTGTACTAATTGCTGAGATATCTTGCCTGAATAAAATGTCTGACATTTGCAAACTGCTATATAAACATTTTGTGCAGAACAATTAATATAAAACGTAATGAATATGCATGAGCAGTGCAGGAGGCAGAGAATTTGTTTAGTGCAGTACACTAATTTACAATTAGCAGAACAGCAGCATGAAAGGAATTCTTTTTAATGGTAGAAATAGCTATTCTGTGCTGTTTGTCAAACCATATTAGAATAAATTACAAGAAATGCCATTCCCAAACAAAAATAAAGTATAATCACATAATATTTCATCTAAAATAGGATGCAGTTTCAGAACATGCAGCATTTGAGAAGCCAGGTTTAGCATAATGACAGTTATAAAAAATAAGTTGTCAATCACTCCTCTGTCCTCCCCTTGCTTGACTTGCTATATAAATTCTACAGAGCCTGTCTGTTGTCATTGTAACACAGCCATGACATATTGCAATGCCACGCACTCTTCTGTTTTTTCCTTTAGCATATGTAAACATGTTCAGATGAATGAATCGGCTGGACATGCTCTGTTTTATTTTTACATTTGTTACCCAGGTAAGTACACTGGTCCAAAGACCCTTTTCATGCATAGCCTTGTGTCAAAAGTCAAACAACATGGGCAAAGTAGCTTACATTGATGTTTCAATAAGACAACGCAGTTTGTATTAAACCTTAACAATAAGGATACTTGTCGGTAATCAAACACAACTGATGAACGATACACTAAGTATATATAGGAGAAGGTAGACAATAATACAATCAGAAAAAATCGAAGACTAAAAAATGTTACAGCTGGGACATACATTCCCTGTAAAAAGCATAAAATGCAGAGCTGTAGTGTAGCATACAGAGGGAATACAACAGAGAGGATGGCCTTGATAAGTGGTAGCATACACAAAAAAGATGAGCAGAAAAATGGTAAGGTACAAAGCTGTAGAAACCAGAAGTAGGAAACACGTTAGTAGCATGAAGGGTCTAGCGGAAATGGGACAGTGTAACCGACAAGAGTTACTTTTTTTAACGATTGAATATATTTTGTTAGATGCAAATGAAAGGAAAAGTTGATTATATTTTAATGGCTTTATGTTTTGGAAATCCTTGCAAAAATCTGTTTTTTTAAGTTCCATTTTGCATTGAGCCTCTTCTCTTTGTTTTGAATGAGGATAAGAAGGTGCGTGCTAGACGTTGTAAATCAGGACGTATCGGATGTGACTTTAAGCATGAAGGAAGGACTGGTCGAATGGGCCACACTCTGTAGAAAACACTGTAACTAGATGTTGTAAATCAGGGCAGTATCTGATGTGACTTTAAGCATGAAGGAAGGATTGGTTGAATGGGCCACACTCTGTAGAAAACACTGTAACTAGATGTTGTAAATCAGTGAGTATCGGATGTGACTTTAAGCATGAAGGAAGGACTGGTCGAATGGGCCACACGCTGTAGAAAACACTGTAACTAGATGTTCTAAATCAGGGCAGTATCGGATGTGACTTTAAGCATGAAGGAAGGATTGGTCGAATGGGCCACACTCTGTAGAAAACACTGTAACTAGATGTAAATCAGGGCGTATCGGGTGTGACTTTAAGCATGAAGGAAGGACTGGTCGAATGGGCCACACTCTGTAGAAAACACTGTAACTAGATGTTCTAAATCAGGGCAGTATCGGATGTGACTTTAAGCATGAAGGGAGGACTGGTCGAATGGGCCACACTCTGTAGAAAACACTGTAACTAGATGTTCTAAATCAGGGCAGTATTGGATGTGACTTTAAGCATGAAGGAAGGACTGGTCAAATGGGCCACACTCTGTAGAAAACACTGTAAGGCTCACTGTATGTAAAAGCCTGAATTCTGTACAAGCTGCTGTTCACCTGAAAGTGGTCTGGTTTCCTTTTGGGATACTTGGCTTCTACTTGTAAATGCATTCAAGAACTGGTTAGATTTTCTCTTAGTCTTAGAGTCTAATGAAATATGCAAACAATTGCTTTCTCAGGCCATTATGAGAAAACTCTGTTTCCATTTACCATTAAATTAGGATAAAAGGAGAAGAACTAGATCTTTAGATTCATGGCAAATACATAATCTCAGGCACATCTGAAGTTCCAATACTCTGCAATTGATGCTGTTATCAGCAGCACAGCATTTCTCAAGTCAGGAACTCCAAAGGTACAGAATAAATTGCTCAAAAGAAAGACTTTATTAAGGATACAAACAAAAGGAGAGTTCAAATCTCAGGCAAGGACCAGAAATTCTTGTTAGGTGGATGGATTCAAATGTAAAAATAATCGCAGAACCTTTAGTGGATGAAGACTGGTAATTCCCACAACTATGTAGTTATTCCACAACAGACGTGGGGAAAAAAATTAAAAACGGTTGCCTAGAAATGCAGATCTTATGTGTAAGCATTTCAGGTGGAGTCTTAAGACATTTCTAAGTGAACTAGATATGGCATTAAGACTTTTTCAAATTTTAATATACCTTCTGTAGCCCACCTCAGTTTGTTTACCTTCTGTAGAGTCAGAGGGGAAAAGTGGCCCATTAAATCTGTCCTCTGAGCCCACAGAAGGAGAACTTTACTCAGAGGTCATCTTTTGTGAAGGACTAACACTATATAGACGGATATATGGTTGTCTGCTTGGAGTGAATGTACAGTGTGCGAGGAAGGCAGCCAAAACATTTGCAGAATGGCTAAATGTTTGATATCCTTGCCAGGATACATCCCATATAGCTAAAGGCTGCTGCAACAGTGATCTAATGATGAACATCAACAGAATACACTCAGGATCTATGAAAGATAAATGGAAAGATTCATGTAAAAGGAGTTGTCACTCTGAATCACTACACTTCCAGGGTTATATTCAGAAGGGGGGCATTCAGAATGGATTTTTAAGCACCTTCATATCTACCTGAACTAAGACAATCTTTTCGAAGAATCCTTCTGAAACAGAAAGATCCCTCTTGACAACTCCCTTGGTTGACCTATTCTAAAAGACGGGATTTATCCTGGCCCACATAATCCCTTACAGTGCATATACATTGCTAAATTTTATAACTTTCTTCACACACTTACATCTCCTGACTCAAGAGATAATTTAACTTTGAACAGATGGCAGTAATTCAGTTGCTTCCAAACATTGACCGACTCCAATGCCATCTCCGCAAATTATTCACAATTTGACTATTTACTTCACTGATGGCTCACTTGCTCAATTAATTAATGTGTGGCCAAAGCAATATTTTTAGTATTGTTCACATGCAGACCTCCGTTCCACCATCATAATCGTTTAAGTGCGCCCAAACTGGCAGTGTAGAGTAATATCCTGCAGCCACAAATGCACAGAATTACTTACAGTTCTCCTACTGATCCTATGTCTCCTGTGGCTTGAACCAACTTCCCTGAAGTGGACTACAGTAGCATCAGACTTAATGCATGTTCCATACTGTTGTGCAGCCATAACAAGACTGTATTGCTGAATACCTGCAGTCCTGCCACTGTACTATTTTTTCTCTAGTTAGTTTTGTTTTTTCACCAGAAAATGGACTGATCTCAATGGATAAATGTCAAGCACAGCTCTGGGGAGTGCAATTACAGTAATACAGGAGTAATAAAAAAACAAATTAAGGTATTGCAATATTAACCAAATAGTGCGGTATATGTTACAAACGTGAGTATTTACAACCAAGATCAAAGTGTAGTTGTTTTTTAAGAATTGCTGGAGATGTAGAGGTCAAAAGGAGAGAGATGATGAAAAGTTAAATGGAATGGTTATATAATGGGGTCAGCCTGAAAGCCTTTGTGCTGGAATTGCCATAAGAGTTGTGATTTAAATTGTGATCTAAATCTGGTGTAGGAAGACAGATATTTTATAGGTTCATAGGTAGGTACTAGGCTATCGGCCCAAGGGCCTATGTAAGCCTAGCCAGCAAGGTACCATAGCTTACTACACCCAAGAAAGTTATTTTCCTGTGCCACTGTCCAGCAGAGACACCAAAGTGATCCTCGGGGTGTATTTCCTATTTCCCATCCACTCATCAAGATTTTTCTTGAAGAGTGCTAATGAAGAACTTTGCTTGACATAGATGGGTAGCTTGTTCCAGAGTATAGGAAGTCTCTAGGACAGGAATCTATCCCTCCAGCATGTCCTGTTTATTGTGGTGACAAGGTTTAGGTCCCTAGAGCATGTAGTTTGGAGGGATTAGGATTTCTTTAGGTGTAGCATGTCCAACAGCTCTGGATTTGACATAGCTTTATATGTTATGCAGAGATCACCTCGGAGTAGGTGATATGCTGCGGAGTAAAGCTGGAGTTTTTTGAGGCGGTCAGTGTAGGGCATTTGTTTGAGGCCAGTAATCCTCTTTGTGTGGTACTTCTGTGGCCTTTCCGGCTGCTGCAGATGTCTTGTGAGGTACATTCCAAAAGGGGCGTTGTACTCTGTAATGGGTCTAATGAGTGATGAGTAGAGGGGAACAATGACCTCTTTTTTTCCTGGATGAGAACCCTTTTATGATGGGGTGTGCCACGTTGAAGGACTTCCTGACTACTGTAGCAATGTGACTATCAAAGGAGAGACAACTGTCCACCTGGGTCCCAAGGTCTCTTATCACGCATTTGATGTTAAGTAGATTGCTGCCTATGTTCATGGGTACAGAGTTTTTACCAAAGGGAAGAGTGCTAGAGACTGTCAGAGTTTAGGTGCTAGAATGGAGACACTATGCTTGGAAGACTGCAGTTTAGTTTTAAAGGGTTAGAGGGCAGGTCGTATTTGAGAGTGGCCTCTCTGATTTTAGACAAGAGCTTTGCAGAAAGCAGAGATGGTGATTCATAGTGTAGGAGTGCGAATAGAAGAGAGCTTAAAAGGAGGTCATCTCTTTTTTTTTTTTAACAGGTACATCTTTAGTTTTGGCAAGCTTTGTTAGCTAGTTTTAGAAAATAGTTCATCCGTAATTAAAAAATAAAACTACAGAGCTGATCAATGTGCAGCATTTTAAAAAGTTGTCACAAAGAGTGCAAGACAAGAAAACTTAGTAATCCTAATACCCACTGTTGTGACACTCCTATCCTGGCACCCACTGCAGTGGCACTCCTATATACTGGCAGCCACCTAAGTGGCACTCCTATCGTGGCACCCAATGCAGTGGCACTCCTGTCCTGGTACCCACAGCAGTGGCAGTACTATCCCAGCACCCACTGCAGTGGCACTACTATCCCTGCACCCACTGTAGTGGCACACCTGTGCCAGCACCCACTGTAGTGGCACCACTATCCCTGTACCCACTGCAATGACACCACTATCTCTGCACCCACTGTGGTGGCACCACTATCCCTGCACTCACTGTGGTGACAACACTATCCCTCTTCCCACTGTAGTGGCACTACTATCCCTGCACCCACTGCAGTAGCACTACTATCCCTGCACCCACTGCAGTAGCACTACTATCTCTGCACCCACTACAGTGGCACTACTATCCCTGCACCCACTGCAGTGTCACTACTATCCCAGCACCCAATGTAGTGATGCTACTATCTCAGTGCCCACTATAGTGGTACTACTATCCCAGCATCAGATGTAATGACGTTACTAGCTCAGCACCCGATGTAGTGATGTTACTATCCCAGCACCCAATGTAGTGACATTACTATCCCAGCACCCAATGTAGTGACATTACTATCCCAGCACCCGATGTAGTGATGTTACTATCTCAGCATCCGATACAGTGGCACTACTGCCCCAATATCTGATGTAATATAACCCAGCACTGCTGCTGGGAGCAAATGTTAATTCGTACCCAAAGTAAAGGTGCAAAATATGTCTAATCCAGCTATATACAGCCTATAAAATGTACAAAGCCTTGGCTAGGAAAATAATAAGCCACTGATATGCACATCAGAGCTTCAGCTTTCTTTTTGTATATGGTTAAATACTAGACAGGAGTAAAGGTAAAGTTAATTTCCCCTGCTACTTCAAAATGATGTAGAAGATGGCTATCGGGGACTTTACAAATTGCTGGCATTTATATTAAGCTTAATTAATAGAGCTACAAAACTGCATTTAAAGTGACCTTTCCATAAGAACTTAGAAGCCCTAAGGGATATGACAATTGTACAATGGGAAAGTTTTCCTTTAGGGTTTGAATCTACACTAATATGTTTCAATGTGCTGGTGAAATAGGTATAAAGGTTCTGGTCCCACTTTTCATCCTACAAAGTTAGCCAGTTAAACAATGTGAAGTGCATTGTGCATTCATTTGTTTGTTAAGGGTATATTAAACGGATGGTTTGGCTGTCACAGTTAGCAGAGAAGACAACAGCATAAAGAACTAATATGGAGTCATTTGGAGAAAGGGGATGCTTGATACAAGAGGTATTTCAATGTTGGACATAAGGGTCTTCTTAACAACTGACACCAGGTCCACAAATGTCAATCTGTCATCAAAAATCAAACCAAGACCTTCCTCACCAAAGTCAGCCTGTCACCACTGTAAACCACAGTGGGGTCAAGACAAGATTCCCTGAATATGGCACTAACTGCTATACCAATGATCTTGGACAGTGCAAGTCTCATGTAGTTCTGGATGAATTCCAGGTCCTGACTAGTAAATTTACAGCAGACATGCCCTGAAGGAAATATGAGTTGGATCTGTGCAACGTCAGCATAACAATGACTTTAAAAGCCCCTCTTTCTCCAATGGGCTCCCCTAATGAAGACAATAAGAGGCCAAGAATGGAACCTCATGAGATTCTGGACATAACATGATAAACAGATAAAGAATGTAATCCTAAAAAAGTCCATTAGTTATGACTTCTAAGGAAGGAGACAAATTATTCGAGGACAGTGCATGAGGGTCCACAATGGGTTCAAAGTTTAGCAAGGAAAAAGTTATGGTGTACTGTGTGAAAGAAAATAGAAAGATAAAGGGAGGCCAAACTCCAATAGTATCATTGATCATGAGATCATTCGTATACCAAGGAATGGCAGCCTCTATACCGTATCTGGTGCAGAAACATGACCAGAAAAGATTGTGAATGCAGTTTTCAAGAATAAACAATTCAAGGTATGTACAAACACCCTTTTCAATAACCTTATCAAGGAGTAGAATGCTGGATATAGGGTGAGAATTATCCAGGTTACTGGGATCAAAAGAAACATTTTTCAAGAATGTGGTCACCAAGACCTCCTTCAATGCAGTAGGAAAAAAACAATACTTAGGTGGTGACAACCTGCGGAATCAATAGTTTAAGCATCTGAAGTAAAAAGTAATCTTGTAGGGCACAGCTCCAAGCTGCAGGTAAAGGCTTACAAGCCTAAAATCATGTAGACCAAATCATGGTAACCAAACTCTTGAAACTAAGTCAAGTCCAGTCATCCAGCTCCCCAACTGTATGAGAAAAACCTATTGATCATGCCATGGAAGACAGAATATTCTACAAGGAGCCCAGCTTAGGTGTGGAAAGAAAGAAATGAACAGCCAACTCACACGCATCAGAAGAAAATGTACAGTGGAAAATCAACCTGGTTAACGCAAGCTGTTAACCATCTAAAAAGGTTTGGACAGTCAGTTTGATGCAGTAGAGCTTTCCCTAGACAGGAAAGCTGCCTTCTTCCATGAGATCTTTGCCTGATAAACCACAGATTGCTAGACTTCACTTCTGTCACTTCAGGAGCAGGAGATCCAAGACATTGCTCATGTGGCTTAAGGTGAATTAGGCATACAGGACTTGGGACTGGGAATCCCATTGTTAAATAAATGGCTATATTATAGGCTACAAGCAGATTGTGTGGATCCCCTGTAATGGAAACCATGAGGATGTGGTTGAAGAAATTGATTCTGGGTTACAGCATGCTGGTTCTCATATTCAACCACCTCAAAATCAGAGAGTTGTAACTGAAAAAAAATGTAATGAGAAATGAGAATCAGACAAGGTGGTGGTCAAGCTAAGAATCTGCCTCCACTACCAAGTTAGTGGAAGTCACACCAAGTTTGACCACGAGATCTAGAGCACAGGTAGCAGAGATTATAACCTGAGTGAAGGTAAAGCCTTTTTTATCATTTCAAGGAAATAAGTGACAGTCGCAGAGCTGACAATGTTCAAGATGTTGAAATCACCCAGGATCATCAGCATGTTGTCAACAAGGAAATCTGTGAGCACCTGGAAAAAAAATCTCAAATTACCTGGTGGAAGCAAAATTAGAAAGATTTTTTTTAATTTTATCATTTTTGTTAGAGATTGGTTATTACATTCGTCTTATCCTCTTCCTTGCACGATGGCAGCAAAATCTCTTCAGATTAATGGCCACATTACATTACATTTGCTTGAAGGTTTGAAGGAAGCACTAACTTTATATATGCTACCCTTTAAGTGTACTCAGCATTCTGTCGTGGGTCTATATCAAAATTCCAAAGAGGTAAAACACCGAACGTGAAAACATCAAACCCAAAATATCGAATGGTGAAAATAGCGAAGCCCCGGAACAACGAAATCTTACCTAGGGCTTCGCTATTTCCTCTACTGTGGTGCGAGAGTTATGGACCTTAGGGTTAGGGTGCGGGTTAAGATAAGTGGATAGTAATGTATGTATGGTGTAGTGTGGGGTTGTGTTTTGTTAACTGTATGTGTGTGTATTAGTTTGTTTGTGTATAGATTCATAGGGTATGTGTGCGATAGTTACGGACCTTAGGGTTAGGGTTAAGGTAAGTGGATAGTTAGTAGTGTATGTGTGGTTGGGTTTTGTTAACTGTATGTGGGTGGTTTATTTATTTTGGTATGCTTGTGTTGTGTGTATGTTTCTCGGAACAAATTTTTTCCCTGGGAAGAAATTCACTATTCTGAGCGTTCAATGTTTTCAATATTCGAAATTCCAAGTTCGAACATATGGTGTTCGACATTTTGGAATTTCGAATATATGATATAGACCCTTCTGTCACATCTCCTTTCTTCTTCATGTGCCTCACAACCTCTTGAATTCCTCCATGGATTCCACCTGCACGAGACATTCTGATAGTGCATTCCATAGGCCTACAAGCATTCCATGAAGAAGTGCTTTTGCAGATCCTAGGAGTTCTGGTCTGTACCTCCCTACGTCTCTATCTTTCATGTTCAGGACAACCCCTTCATATCCTCCAAACATAACTTTGTATACAAATATCATGTTTGTGTGTCTCAGCTGACAGGAACTTTTGTTCCTCTAGTTCCTGGCTGTATCCTTTCCTGTCTTTCTTATGCAGCCTTCAAATGGCTTTCCTATTAACTCCTTGCAGCCTGATCTTCTGTTCCTTCTATTCAGACCTCTCAACTGTCACTGTTTTGGATGAATGTTCCTGTTTTCAGGCATGATTTATCAGTACATACTATATACCTGTTTTGGTGGTATGTCCCTATTTTCACACTTGATTTACACCTTCAGAAATTTTTTGAATCCTTCCTCATCACTAGTGATTTTTGAAGCTGTTTAGTATACATCAAACCACAACCGATACACTAGGGGAATGAATAACTTAAAGAAAGAGAACATACATCTTACATCTCCATTTTTCAAAAGCAAAAATAAATTACCTTGAATAGTAGCATTTTGCAATACAGTGCATTAAAGTCTACCAATTTTACACTATTTTCAACTTATACTTTCCATCATTTTTGGCACACTGTTTTTTAAACATGCATTTCTGATTAGTGTTCCACATTCTTACTATGCACTATTTGGTATTTATATTTTATGCTAATTAGATGCTTAGATTTTTGGATGGATCCACCTACTTTTCAAGGAAATTTGCACCTATTTTCAATGCAGGTTGACAGGTATGCCTTATATAGTTTCCAAAAATGCAGATAGAACATTAAATAAGGTGTAGATTGATCATAATCCAGAAAAGCAAAAGTATTACTTCTTTACTTTTGGATTCTATCCCTATGAGGATACACTCCTGCATTGTGGTACCTGTTTCCACTGACCTCTCACTCTGCTTCTAGTGGTGATAATCACTTATGTGTCATTTTGCTAAGCTGCTGCCATCACTTCCTCCCTCCCAGCTGATACTTCACATGGGGGTTAACTATAGCGGTTCAGACTAGTTGGGATAATCACTTCCAGGTCATTTTCCTGTGCTGCTGCCATCACTTTCTCTCTCCCAGCTGATATAGTAGCTGTGGCCCAAGAGCAGTGCTTTGTATTTTTCTGCAATGATCCTTAGTTGCCAAAATGCATCCTCAGTGAGTAGCATTATTGTGATCTCTTGTTTTCTTAGAGATGTTGGACATGAGCACACAGAAGAGTACTTGGGCCAGAACGTAACATTTGTTACCTTGTTAGCCACTGTCCTTACACCTGTGGTGTCTCTCTCACCACAGCCCTCTGGGTAATCCATTTCCTCAGTCTTGATTCTGCCACAGCCCTTTCAGTTTTCCTATCAGTTCATTTGTAGGACAGAGTCACAGTCCTCAAACAAGTACAGGAAGACCATGGGCCCAATTCCAGAAGACGTGCTCTCAGTGTAAGTGATCAGTGCCAGATAGACACACACACACAATGGACTGCCTGCATAGGCTGTCCCCCACTTCTACAAGGACATTCCCTCATGCAGCTCTGCCCCTCCCCATGAAGCATAAACAACAGTTTTCTCAGTGTCCACTAGATAAATTGCACTGACTTTGGGTACACACATATCCCTTCCACCCACCCACTCCCAGGATAGGCAAGTGGGCCATGCCCTTTATTTCTCTTTCTCCCTATCTGTTTTTTTCAGTGGTGGAGCAGGTAATCAAACCATGGTCACCTGAGAGACAGTCAGGGCTTCATCCATCTGTGACACAGAGCCAAGGCTGAAGTAACCAACCTTTCCCTTCTGATTCTCTTGCTGACTTTCAGTGCTGGGCACCTAGTAAACCAGATGTCTGCTTGGTGTGCGGTAACATCACTTCTACTGTTCTACTTCTTGCACATTCCTGAAACTGAATTTTTCAAGCCACTGGGCTTATACAGTGTACATCATGCTTTTAAGTCTCATTCTGAATACAGTAAATTAGCATTTATAAGCAGGCACAATGGAAAATTACAGTAGCAATTTTTTTCTGCAATTTCCACAATTTTCATCTTGCTCTTCTCACAAAAATGCAGATTTGTTTAATAATTCATGGCTTATGACATTATATTTTTGATTAAAATGCTGAAACTATATAGATAGATATTGAAGTTAATCTAACAAAGGATAGTAAAAAGTTTAATGAAATTTTAAAGTATATAGTACAGAAGCTGATGTCAGTTTTCAAGTGATTTACTCTCTGCTTGATTTCATTGTTCAGGCTACAAGTTAGAGATTGATCACATGGATCTAGATTTAAGACATGCAGTTAAAGAACTTTTCAGTGAAAAAGAAAATTAAATGATAGCTGTGAAAAGAGATAATATTATCCCAGTCACACAACTGAGACAATGACTTTCAGTGCTGGGCACACAGCGAACCGGATGCCTGCTTGATGTGCTGTAACATATCACTTCTTCTTCAAACTTATTAAATAATTTATTCTAAATGTTAATTTAAATATAAGAGAGATAAATAAGAGAAAATTAAATGACTAAGTTGTTTACAATGTTTAATAGTTTCAAGACAGTAGAATTGAGTGATTCCATGCAGGTTTCTGCAACCTAACTGCATGCTTATAATATGTAAAGAAACACATCATTTCCTTTGCTAGTGATCATTTTCTTGAAGGCTGCACTCTTATTGACGTTTTTGGCAGTTTATGTTCTTTACATTTAAGGGGTTTTGGTATTAAATGTTCCTGTTAAATGCATTGGCAGAGCTGTTGTGGAGGTAGAATGGAGTCAGGACCTTGGTGCTCCTTCATTTCAGCTTTACTGTGGTAAATAGCAACATAGTAGGACTATGGTGATTGCCCATTGTTTAAGTGTGCCTGGCATGGTTAGGTGGAATTTCAGGCTACTGAGAAAACACAAGAGAACCCGGAGATTATTGTTGAAAATCTGAATGCTTTTACTCAAGTACATGGGCCTTGAGACAGGAATTGGAAAAGTAAGACGAGAGAATGAGCTGATTAATACCTGGTAAATTTAGAGGGGAGACTAAGGATACTATAGCTCCCCATCAATGCTTATGTTAAGAAATCTACAGTCAAAAAATCTTAAAACAATTCTGAATCAGGGTTTTCCATATTATAACTTCAAGTGCTTTTTTAAATTATAGAGCTTTTTGCTTGTGAAAGCAATCTGCCTGAAGGTGCAAAATGCAGCCATCAGGCAATTAGCTGTTTATTAACTAAAACATTTGCACTTTACATCTCAGTAGAAGAAATTCTGAGAAGCAGTCTGTCACCCATTTGTAAGAGTAAAACATGACAATATCCCAAAGTTATTAAAAACATTACCATGAAAACACACTGAAAAAAACACAAGGTACAAGGTGATAAACTTACGACAAGCTTAACATTTTCAATAAACATTTAAAACTTTATGAAGAGATAATTAGTTATACATATTGACATAGAGGACAGTACAGTGGGTGGTACAAGGTGATAAACTTACGACAAGCTTAACATTTTCAATAAACATTTAAAACTTTATGAAGAGATAATTAGTTATACATATTGACATAGAGGACAGTACAGTGGGTATCATTGTTGCCTCACTGCAAGAGGTACTCCAGTTCAATTCTCAGGTGGGATGTCTTCTGTGTAGAGTCTGCATGTCCTCCCCTTGTTAACATGGGTTTCCTCTGGGTGCTTCGGTTTCCTTTCACATTCTAAAGACATGTAGTAGGTGAATTGGACACACTAAGTTGGCCATAGGTGTTGAGTGTGCATGTAAGGATTTGGTATGGAAGAACAGTCGCGGCAGTGTGATCCTTGGCTCTAGATGATCATCACTGTTAAAGTGACACCTAAACTCCACTTGTAAAACTGGGAAAAAGAGGTTGTCGATGGGTGGCTAGATGGATGGATGGATAGATTTGTTTAAGCTAGTAAAATATACATTACTTTGTTTTGACACCCTGATAATACTGTGTGTATAACCCAGTGATGGGACTCAAGAGAAAAATAAAAGTTATACATCAAATAAATCATATGACAATGCTATTTTCATGCAAGTCTAATGATGTGATAGTAACTGGTGTCCTCATATCTACCAGGTATAAGAGATTCAGTAAATATATAAATTAAGTAATAAAACTAAACTTAGATTTTGAGTGGTTACTGGTGTCACTTATTAACAGTTAACAATTTTTAAGTTGTTTTTTTTTCTTTTTTTAAACACGAGACATATCTGAAAGAAAATAAATGCACATTTACATATAGAAATTGTGGGCCAAAAAACAAGATATTAAGTTTTTCTGACTTATTTATAACTCTTCCAGTTCAAAGTTGCAGTAAATAGTTTGCTGCATTTGGTGTTGGATGGTGAGGTGAAAAGATTTCAGCAAATTTGCTCACCAAAGGCATACTTAGAGACAACTAGTAAGGCATCAACAACCATCTGGCTTAGCTTGTCCACGAATGAGTTAACCATTATTCATGCTATGCACTGTGGTACACAGCCCATTCCCAAAACCTCATCACATCCTGGCAAAGGGAGTAAGATCTGGTTCCTTCTTGTTGTTGATATACACCACTGTAATCTTGCCTGAGTAGTTGGTTATTACACCTTGAGGAAGGAGGTCCTGGAATGCCTTCAGCTCCAGAAGGATGGCCCTTATCTCCAATATTTTGATGCACAGATGAGCCTATTGTTAGTTCTACATATCCTGAACTGTCTGCCCATACAATGTACCCACCTTCCCCACTGCAGACAAGTCCACAATGTCCATTGTTGTTGAAATGGGAGAAAGAAAGGGACACCCTTTGAGTAAGCTTGTTCACTGGAGATAATTTAGAAAAGACTTCGATAGTGAGATTCCATGGCATAACCTTTCCTGTATGACTACTGTTAAATAAATTTGTTAGAGTCAGACTGTAAAAATCATTGAGTTATTCAAAAACAATGTCAATCAATAACAAACAATAATGCAGGAGAACTCAAGTATCCTATATTCTAATGTACATTAGGAGGCAAAAAACCATACACAAACTTGTACAGAATTTTGTCTAGTTTATTGACAGAGGGCTCCATTTTTTATACATGTCATTATCAGTTTTGCCCACCTCACTGGCGTGGTCAGTGACAGGGTCTTTACATCATAGTAACTTATGAAAAAGTGCTGAGATTGTGTTTTTCAAAAAGTCTTTTTCCCATGAGAATGTTACAGCCTTGCAAGCACCTGGTCAGTCACGATGACCTCCTGAGGATGTAGCCAATTCAAGGCTCTTAGATTAGTTCGAATACAATGGGTGCAGTTCTTCTTAAAATGCCTTCCTTTGTTTCTTGTGAAAAATGAGAAGCAACTAAGAACAATATCCAAACACACCCGTGGAGACAATAATTCAACTGCTGCAAAAAGATGGTAAAAGCAGGTTTAATTCCCAAACGAATCCTTTAGCACAGAGAAAAAACACAGTGGAGACAAGCGCTTTCGCCTGGACAATTCCAGGCTTTATCAAGTCAGACTCTGACTTGATAAAGCCTGGAATTGTCCAGGCGAAAGCGCTTGTCTCCACTGTGTTTTTTCTCTGTGCTAAAGGATTCGTTTGGGAATTAAACCTGCTTTTACCATCTTTTTGCAGCAGTTGAATTATTGTCTCCACGGGTGTGTTTGGATATTGTCCTTTGTTTCTTGCTTGCCAGCTGGACACTATCTCTGATAGTGCGCACAAGGCTATTCTTCTGGTGGAAGCAGGAAGAAGATACACATGCGAACAGATTTATTATTTTCTAACTTTGCAAAATAATCCTTACTTGAAAGACATGAGCCAGGCTGTGCTTGAACGCTGCCAAGGCCAAATTTCTGATTACACTGCAGCTTGTGCTTCAAGCAATAATATGCAAGTTTATTTCTACTATTATTCCAGTAAAACAGAATTAAATGCATTACATATCATACTACTTTTCAAACTTTGTTCTCTTATTATGGATCTAAGTACATTTATTCCTAACTAAAGCACACATTTCTCTATATATTTGACCACACAACTTATATGTGTTTGAATGTTTGAATACACATTTTCCCAAGCAGCATACATTGTAAATATATTTTTCTAAGCAGCATACATTGTAAATATATTTTCTAAGCAGCATGTATAGATTTTTCTAACATTCTCCCTCCTGTTAATGCATTTCATTCTATTTGAAACATAAACAGTATTATTTCATTTCTTAGCCTTTTCCTTTCAAGGACTTTCAGCTAAGTAAGTCATTTGTTTTATATTTCAGATAGGCTTTCACTTGGTATCAACAAATTCAACTCCATATCTTGGTACATAGTTTCAATCACTGATACGTCAACTAGGTCTTTAACTAATTTTTTCACACAGGGTATCCCGCAGCAGACACATGCTCCAATTATGAGCAGTACTACACAAATTGCAATCAGAATGTTCATAAGGACCGACCCCCACCCCCCAAACAGATTCTGGAAAAAGTTCGTCAGTGGGTTTGGGCCTGGTTCTGCCATTGCTGACACCTGCTGTATTACCTCCAGGTGATCATTGATTTCATGCTGGTTGTCTGGAATGTACGCACAGCATTCTTCTTTGATAAGCGCGCACGTACCACCTCTCGCCGCTAGGGTGAAGTCGAGAGCCATTCGGTTCTGTAATACAACTGTTCTCATTGCATTCATTTCATCAGTCACAAGTTCAAGAGCGGAAAAAGTCGCATTGCTCATTACTTTGAGGAGTTTTGACAATTTCCTCAGTTCCCAAATCGATTTGACTGCTCCGTAGGTTGGGAATATCCCAGCCCAGGATATAACACTGTCACCCAAGTCCATATGGGTCAACTTTTCTTTGTCCTTCACAGCCGAATGATCCTTCCAGCTTGCTTCGATCTTACCCACTGGATTAGCAGGTTTTTTGACTGTGTTCTCGGCTTGCTGAGCTACATTTCTTACATTACATATTTTACCCAGGGGCAACTCTGCAGTATGTCTTATGGCTGGAACCAGATAACCCAAAAAACAACTGCGGACCAATTCTCAGGTAACCATTTATAGGCCTTTTTCCCACAAACAAAATAACAGTTTTCTACTTTTGTACTGATGCGGGTTAACCCTGAATGAAACATTTTCTTATCTATAACAGATAATTGTCTATATATTTCAGGAGTTTTTTGCACATCTCTCAATGTTGTTTTCATCAAGCTTAAGTATGAACCATAATTCGTGCTACAACTAGTACCTTGGTCTACAGGTTTTATATAACATTTGTAAGACACAGTTATGTTACAGTTACTCCAACCAACCTGGAGTGTATCATTTTAACAAAACAAACAATTCCTTTCTGAGTAACAGGCAAATATAATGCCACTTTGTCTTGTGATCTCACAGTGCCTGTATCAAATAATAGGTTTTCCCAAGTTTCATTTATCCCCAAGGGGACAGCAGACATCAAAAGTCCTCCATATGCTGTGGGTATTGCAGTACAAACCCAGCAATTTGAAACGTTCATAGTCTCTACATAGACTCGTTTCATAGCCAGGTATGTGTTAAAGTTTGGGTGCCAGTCTATAGCCAGTCCTTCATCACGTTTTATTAATTTCACTTCCGTAGTTATATGCAAGAAAAACCATAACAACAAAAAGGTTAGTACAAACATAGTTAATAAGTGTATGATCAGTAGGCCAGTGAACCAATGTCTCTGGGGTTGTTTCACATTTTTATTCATTCTGCCTCTGGCCATCCTGTTCTTGTGGTATGTCAGTTAAAAGATGTTTATCCAGACTAAATTTCTTGACAGGTTTGCAGTGGGTCAAATGAACCCAAGATGATCTCTCAGCAATTTTTACTGCAGTAGGTGTTGCCAATAGTACCTGGTACGGACCTTCCCACTTTGGACTCGCCCAGTTCTTTCTTTTTATGATTTTCAGCCAAATCCAGGACCCCGGGGTCAGCACGGCCTCGGTTTTGCTTCTTGTTTATCTGAAAAGAGTTCAACTGCAAAACAGTCTTATTTGTTAACAATTTCTTCATATAACTAGCTAATGAGCCATCGGCCTCCAGCTCTGCAGGCATGAGGGCCTTCCATTGTGGCACACAATATGCCCTTCCAAACACTATCTCAAAAGGGGTCAAGCCCTTTACATTTGGAACAGTTCTCATGCTCAGCAGTGCTAAAGGCAGACAGCAAATCCAAGTCTTTTGAGTCTCACTCATTAATTTTCTCAACTTGTTTTTCAAAATTCCATTGTACCTTTCCACCAGTCCTGCTGACTGAGGGTGATAAGCACAATGGTTCTTCAAAGAAATCCCAAAAAATCTCCCAAGCTGCTGTATTGTCTGGTTTACAAAATGTGTTCCATTGTCACTATAAATTCTTTCCGGTATGCCAAATCTAGGAATGATTTCTTTCACTAGGGCTTTTGCTACTGTTGCTGCATCCGGATTCCTGGTTGGAAAAGCTTCTACCCATTTTGAAAACATATCTATGATCACTAAACAGTATTTTTTCCCTTCACATTTATTCAGTTCTATGAAATCCATACAAATAGTATGGAACGGATAGGGTGGTGTTGGAAAGCTCCCTCGCTTCGGTTTAAATGCTCCTTGTGCATGATGTTTGCTACAAATATGACATGTTGCACAAAATTTTTGTGTATAATTCGTAAATCCGTATGTTTGGAATGTTTTGTTAATTAACTGTACCATCCCCCCTGTTGAGACATGGCTCTGCCCATGACTCAACAAAGCTGCATATCTAAATAAATTAGATGGCAATATGGGCTTTTCTCTTTGGAGATGTACAGTCCCTCTTCAAGGATTGCTCCTCGTTTTATCCACTTTTGCTTTTCTGCTTTTGTAGCTAATGTCTGCATTGTTTTTAACATTTCTAAATCTAGAGTCTCAGAAGGTTGTAGTTCTTCATTTAAGAGCACAGTTTCTGGGTCTGAGGCAGCTTGCTTCGCAGCTGCATCAGCCCGAGCATTCCCTTTTGAAATTCTATCTTGTTGTTTGGTATGGGCTGCACATTTACAGATAGCTATTCTAGTGGGTAACTGAATAGAATCTAACAGGTTCAAAATCAATTGTGCATGATTAATCGGCTTGCCAGTAGATGTTATCATTCCCCTGTTTTTCCATTGTTGTGCAAAGACATGCACTGTAGAGAAAGCATACTGACTGTCAGTATATATGTTAACACATTTGTCTTTTGCTAGAGTGCAAGCACGTGTCAAAGCTATCAATTCTGCTGCTTGAGCTGACAGGTTATGTTGCAGGGGTTGTGCTTCTATGATTTCGTCATCAGTTACTACTGCATAACCCACTAGGGTTTTCCTGTAGGACCTCGTCTACAGGACCCATCCACAAAAAATGTCACCTCTGCGTCGGCTAAAGGTACATCAGTAAGATCTTGTCTGGGTGTGGTTATTTGTTCCATTTCCTGTAGGCAGCTGTGTGGTGTGCCATCCACAGGAATCGGAAGTAATGTCGATGGATTTAATGTCGTGCAACGTTCAATTGTCATATGGGGTTGACTCAATAGTATGGTCATGCAAGAAAGATGTCTGGCAGGGGATAAAAATGCTATTTTTTCTTGCAGTAAAATTATCGCAACTGCATGAGGTACTCTCAACGTGAGAGGATGAAACAATACCACTGAGGCTGAAGCTTGCACTGCCATAGCTGCTGCGACTACTGCTTGTACGCAGGGTGGTAATGATCATGCCACCGGATCTAACTGTGATGAATAGTAAGCTATGGGGCGTTGCTTGCCGCCATGTTGTTGCGTCAGTACTGACGTCATATATCCCGCCTACAATCTACAGTTTGGAAAAATCTCTTATGGTAATTCGGAAGCCCTAAAACTAATGATGAAACTATCAGTTGTTTTAGTCTGCAAAAGGCTGCTTCTGCTTCCGGAGTCCAGTGCAGTGTTTCTTGTGCTGCCATTGGTGTTTTAAATATTAAATCAGCCAATGGAGCCGTTTCTAAAGCATAATTCGGTATCCAACTTCGACAAAAATTAGTCGTCCCCAAGAAGGACATCATTTCCTTCTTGGTAGTTGGTCTAGGTGCTTGTAAGATAGCTGTTTTCCTATCTTCATCTAATGTTCTGCCTTCTTTGGATATCACATATCCCAGGTATTTAACCTGTTCTTTCCAAAGTTGCAATTTATGTTTATTCACTTTATGCCCTTGCTCAGCTAAGAATTTCAACAATGCTATTGTATCTTCCCTACACTGCTGCTGGGTAGGGGCTGCAAGCAGGATGTCATCTACATAAAGTAGTACTTGGCTGCCCCCTGGTGGAGAAAACCCTGCCAGGTTGCTAGCCATCTCTTGTGCGAATATTGTTGGACTTTCACTATATCCCTGTGGTAGTCAGGTGTACGTATACCTTTTGCCCTGAAATGTAAATGCAAACCAATGCTGGCTGTCAGGGTGGATAGGTATTGAAAAAAACGCATTGCTAATATCTACCACGGTGAAGTATTTTTGTTGCGGCTTCAAATCATTTAACAAGGTATGTGGGTCTGGCACCGTAGGTGCCCTTGGTATTACCGCATCATTTACAGCCTGTAAATCTTGTACCATCCGCCATTCCCGTTTGCTTTTTACAGGAAATAGAGGAGTATTACATGGTGAATCTAGGGATTCTACCAGTATCCCTTTCTTAAGTAATGCCATTATGATAGGTTTGATTCCCTGTTCTGCATCCTTGCTCAAAGGATATTGTCTTTTTCTTGGTCTAAAGGCCGATTTTGGTGTAATAACTACTGGCCCTGCTGTTCGAATAAGTCCTACATCTGATTTTCCTGTTGACCAAAGGACATTTGGTATTTCGCTCAAAGCTTTTTCTTCTTCTTCTATCAAAAACGCCAGTCAGCTGTCTTCACTCTGTTGTAGGTGTACAGCTGGGCGTGCTTGCGTTAACCAATTTAGTTTTTGTTTCTGTACTCCTAAGTCCGATAACTCTGAGTCAGTTAGTTTCTCCCATTTTGTCACTTTATCACCCAAATCTACCCACCTAACATTCTTGTTTTTGGTTAGGCTAACATGCGGTAGTTTATTGGATTTGTACAATTCCAAGAATTCCTGAGGTAATGAACAACTCACTACGCCGTTGCCCTCAGTGTCCCAGTATAGAGTCCGCAGTATTAGTCTATTTGCGGGATTCCTGAATAATTTTTGTTCATATTCTTTATCAGGTCCTGATGTGCTACAATAATATAGGGTACAATGTAATAAATGTTGCTGATCAACATCGAGGGGAAGCACCTTGCTGGTGGCTACATTCATCAGTTCCTTGGTCACCGCCCCTGGACCGGTTGTAACCAGATCCTGGCTGTACCAATAATAAGCCTCACCCTCCGATCGAACTACAAAAGTATCAGTTTGCCTCTGTGCCTCCATACCGTTCATGGTAGGGACTACTGCTATGCCAAAAAGTTGCATAAGATCTCTTCCTAATAAGTTCATGGGGCATTTGGCAGAAAGTACTATTTTACTTCTTTGGGTCATGCCCGAGATGGGGTCAGTTATTGCTATATCATGGGAAAGTGGTTCCCTGTACAGCTGTCCGTTTGCTGCTTTCACTAATATGTAATCAGGTGACTCAGAATGTTCCGGTAACTTTGAAGGATGTATCAAAGTTCGTGATGCTCCTGAATCACACAAAAATTTGACTTCTCTCCCTTCCACCAGAAGTGTAACTTCCGGTTTCGTGTCTGCTAAATAGAGCTCTAAGCTCAGTAATGCCAAATCCAAAACTTCACTCTCCCCAACTTCTACATCCGGTTGCATGTCATTTGTTTCTTCTAAGGTATTTACATTATTCCCCTGCTCATTAGTCTCTCCTGGTGACTGCTGAGCAGCATAACTGTCATATAGTCAATCCTCATCTTCCTTATCCTTTTTTTCCACAGGTGCCTTGCTCCTGCAATCCCTTGCCAAATGTCCCTTCTTACCGCAATTGAAGCACTCACCTCTTTTCTTCCTGTCCTCATAAATTTCTGAGTTTCTGTCAGAGCGTTTGTTACCCTGAGTATTCCGCTTACCCTTCTTGGCTGTTTGTACTACAAAGACTTCCGCACCGTCTTCAGCTGTGAAGACCTGCGTTTTCTTTTTCTTTTTACTGTTAAAATGTTTTTCGGCATGTCTAGCATACTCTAACAAGGCTTGAAGCCTACTTGTTCGGTGATCTATCATGTGCTTCGTGATGAAGCTATTGATAGGGGCAATACAACCTTTCAAAAATGCATTCTTCAATTGTTGTTCATATGAGCTATCATTCTTTTGATTTTCAGGAATAGGCATGCCACTATGGTTATTAAAACATTCTAATAATCTACCATAGTATGCATCCACTGTTTCATTATCTTGTTATGCATTGGTTAATGCAAGTCCAGTCTGCCCTAGGTTTCCATTTTTCAGTAATGCGGTCTGTAAGACCCTTCAATCTAGCATCTAGTTCTGCGTCACTATGTGGGAGTGGCCTGTGTTAAGCGTCACGGGCATTCCAGGCGCCACAAATCATGTGCCAGTCCGGACCTAAAATTTGTCTAACTACTCTTTCTACCTCTTCCCCATTTAGGTGGTAACTCAATCTCATGCCCTGTAAATCCTGTAGAAATTTCTCAAAGTTAATTTTTGGATGGGGAATTCCTTCTGTAGCTTTTTGGATGTCTTCCGGTGTCCATGGTCTATACACTAAGAGAGTTGAGGCCTGGCCCTCCTGTCCTGCCTGTGGGTTTGGTACTTCTATTAATGGACAGATTTCCTCACTCTCATCTAATAAACTTCTGCTTGGTTGAACATCTATAAGCGTTTGGCGTGTTCGGGATCTAGTCCCGATAGGTTCTCTTATAAATGGTTGTCTTAATATCCCTGTTGTCTCTGGGTAACGTGGGGGGGGTCCAGTCCGCCCTCCCGCTTCATATTCTAAGTAAGGCATCGGAGGAGGTGGTAGGGGAGGGACCGATGCTACTATTATGTTATTATCCTCTTTGTCTAAAAATAATGCCTTTGCATTTTTATTTTTCTGTTCCCTTCGGTTCACTTCCTCAATCCACCTATGTGCTTGAGGAACACCCAACTGTTGTTGTTTTTTTGCCTGACCTTCTGCGTCAGATTTTAACTGTTTCAAAAGTTTTACTAATGACATTTTATCTAATTTACCATCAAAGTCATACTTGTTAACCCATTTTGAAAAATATCTCACATTATCTGCTCTCTGTAATTGCATGTATTTTGCATCTTCTGTTAGAGGCGGGTCACGTGACCCTTTAGTGCATTCATTTCCCATGTCTCTGAAAGAGAAAAAAAAAGAAGAGAGAGAGAAAGAAAAGAAAAAAAGAACTGTTACGTAACCCTTTCTCTTGTACCACGTGGTATCTTATTCCCCGTATTCACAGTAGTGTCTAGAATGACTGTTTACTTTGCTTTGTTTATTTCCTGATCTATGACTCAAGATACAATACTTCGACTACCTCTCTCCCTGCTATCACAAACCTTAGCAATAGCACAGTGTAACCTGATCCCTGATCTAAAACATAAACAAAGAGAGGAATTCTGCTTACCCGAGCCTCCCGCTTATGTTTGATATGCTTTTTAGGATCCAGTTTTCCGCTTTTCGGCCACAGATCAGACAAGTGGACAGCCTCTTTAGACACGACAATTCAGTCGGAGGTCTTTCCTTCTTCTGCGCAGATTTCGGTACCACCTATATATTCTGACCTGCAGCTTACCAAGGGAATTCCGGCACGATTAGGACCAAAATGTTAAATAAATTTGTTAGAGTCAGACTGTAAAAATCATTGAGTTATTCAAAAACAATGTCAATCAATAACAAACAATAATGCAGGAGAACTCAAGTATCCTATATTCTAATGTACATTAGGAGGCAAAAAGTCTAGTTTATTGACAGAGGGCTCCATTTTTATACATGTCATTAATGACCTCCTGAGGATGTAGCCAATTCAAGGCTCTTAGATTTAGTCGAATACAATGGGTGCAGTTCTTCTTAAAATGCCTTCCTTTGTTTCTTGCTTGCCAGCTGGACACTATCTCTGATAGCTATTCTTCTGGTGGAAGCAGGAAGAAGATACACATGAACAGATTTATTATTTTCTAACTTTGCAAAATAATCCTTACTTGAAAGACATGAGCCAGGCTGTGAAGGCCAAATTTCTGATTACACTGCAGCTTGTGCTTCAAGCAATAATATGCAAGTTTATTTCTACTATTATTCCAGTAAAACAGAATTAAATGCATTACATATCATACTACTTTTCAAACTTTGTTCTCTTATTATGGATCTAAGTACATTTATTCCTAACTAAAGCACACATTTCTCTATATATTTGACCACACAACTTATATGTGTTTGAATGTTTGAATACACATTTTCCCAAGCAGCATACATTGTAAATATATTTTTCTAAGCAGCATACATTGTAAATATATTTTCTAAGCAGCATGTATAGATTTTTCTAACAACTACTGAATTTTCAGTGTCTCTTAAAGAACTGTCATATAAAATCTTGCCAGAGGTAACATCTGTATTGAGACTGCCATCCGTCCTAATGTCTTTACCACACCTCTCAACCCCTTAGTGCAAAAAATCCGGTCAAACCCTGACAGAATGAGGGAACAAAGGCCCAAAAATAGGATGAGATTTTAAATATTGATCTTCTAAACTTAGAACGTTTCTAGAATAACAGGATTTGCCTTAGCATGCATTTTTCTGAAGGATATGAAGTCTGAAACACAAATATATATCATTATATAGTGACTTCATTCCTAGATCATCCCAGTCATTTGCCAGAAAATCACAAATTTTACGAGGAAGAGACCAAATATATGAAGCAAAAAGTCTGTAGGAACAAGGTAAGGTTAGTTGCAAAAGGATACTCACAATAATTTGGTGAAGACTATGATGCTACTTCTGTTCCAGTTGCCAAACAAAGTACTTTAAGAACACTGATGACAGTGGCAGCTTTACAGAAAATGATTGTGAAATATCAAGACAGCTTTTCTTAATGGAGATATAGAAGAGGAAATATACATGTCACAGCCAGAAGGATATGCAAAAAGTGGAGAAGAACATCTTGTTTGCAAACTGCAAAAATCCCTGTATGGTTTTAAACAAGTGGCTTGATCATGGAACTCAAAAGTAAACAAAGTTCTGCTACATGAAGGATTCATGCAAAGCAAAGCTGATCCATGCTTATGCTGAATGGATGTATCTGTTAGTCTATGTGGATGACTTGATTATTGCTTACAAAAGGAATGATGAAATTGCAAAGTTAGTAACAGTACTCAGTCAGCACTTTGAGACTAAAGATCTTGGTGAGGTGACCTACTACCTAGGAATTAACATACAGTGTGAGGAGGACAGTAGTTTTCTGTTGAACCAGAGTGCAAAAGTTGATTCAGTTCTTCAACATTTCAAGATGATTGAGGGTAAAGGAGAGAGCATGCCCACAGACATAGCTTACTCAAAGTTGGAAGGAGAGAAAATTCTTCTAGTATCTAATGAGCAGTACAGTCACTTCTGTACACTGCAATCACTACACATCCAGGCATTGCATTAGCCATGTTGCTTCTCTGCAGGCACATAAATAAACCAAGTTAAAGAGACCGGAATTCAATAAAAAAGTTATGAGGTTTCTCAAAGACACAAAAGGCTTGAGTTTAAAGTTGTCAGCAATTGACTTAAACCTCACAGGATATGTGGACTCTGGGCAGTTGACCACAACACACACAAATCTACGAGTGGTTACTTGTTCATATTAGTAAACGGTCCTTTATCCTGGTCCAGCAAGAAACAGATTTCAGTGGTGGTGTCTTACAAAGGCAGAATATATCTCTGCTGCCTATGCCAGTCAAAAAGCCATTTGGTTGTAGCAGTTACTTGAAGATCTTGGAGAACCAGTGTCACAGCCTACGGTCTTATATGAGGACAATCAGGGATGCATTAAGCTTGCAGCTAGTGAGATCAATGCATGAATCAAGCATATTGATATCAGACACCATTACATTCATGACTTGGTTGAACAAAAAGTGATTGTGCTTTTATACTGTGAAACTGATGAAATGATTGCTGATACTATGACAAAGCCACTCACAGTAAACAAGTTTGTAGATTTTAGATCACAGATGGAGTTGACTTAAGTAGTAGTTGTTGAGTAGTGGTGTTAGACATATATATATATATATATATATATATATATATATATATATATATATATATATATATATAGTGTATTTAAGTGATGAGTAATAATATGTTTAGCCACGAGATGGCAGTGTTTCTGGTGGACAAATAGTAATATACTTGATGTAATTTCCTGTTCTTGTGAAGTGCGGTTTCATGACAGCAAAATAAACAAACAAACAAACTTACCTTAGTTTAGACTGAAATCTGACTGTAAGCATCTATTTGCTGTGCGCAGAAGTTGTTTTTCTAACAATTCCCAAGGACAGGCGAAAAGCAAAGTAAATATTTCTTTGATTTGACTAGAGATTTCCTTCAGGTTGACATTGTAGCTATGAGCCAATACTCCAAGGAGGGAATTATTACATCTTTCCATTCTAGCAGTGAGACATGGGCAACTGGAACTATGCACTTTAGAAACATTGTTGGGAGTCCAAAGAGCATGGCTCTGAGTTGGTAGTGACTGCCTCCCACCTGGATATGGAGGAACCTCCATTATGGTTTGGTCACTGTACTGAGGTAGGTGTCTTGGGGGTCTGTAGAACGCATCAAACCTCACCCCTGCAGACTGAGGAAGAATGGCTGCACTATGACCACCCAACCCAACAAATGTTTTTTGATAAACTGGTTTGACTGGCTGAGGTTCAGTAGGGAATGAGATCCTTCATTTTTCCGAGTTCTAGGAAAATGTTGAGTAAAACCCAGACTGAAGTTTTTCTAGAAAATTCTTTATTTCATCTAAGACTGCTTTTTTTTTGATGTGGTTGAATGTCTGGGATTAGTCTTTGGATATTATTTCCTTGATCCAATAGCCTTGAAATAAGTCCAGCCACATTTTTGCATACAAGAAAATTTGACCTTCAACTGCCTCCAGAGGTGGACATTAAGGCAACTCTTCAGTGATTCTGCTTCCTGTTCCCTTGAGAAGGGCTGCAGAATTCCTGGTTCTGTGGACCACCTTTGCTTCTAGGGTGGTGGCCAATGGAGAAAGCATTGCATCTTTGAGAAGGAGGTTCCATTTCCTTGTTGCTCATTTTGGCACCGCAGAGATATTTGAAACAATATACTATTTTTAGCCTTCTGAGTCCTGGCAAAAGACCTCTGTCTAGCTGATAACTTAATCCCAACAGCCATGAGCTTCTTGCCTTCCGGCTCCCTTTCTAGCACAGTGTTTTAGATCCATCAAAGGAGCATTAGCAAAGGCTGCCCTAAAGTGATCCACAAAAATGGTTATTCTGTGGCAGGCCTGCTGTCTCACAACAATACCTGACTCAGTTACTGGATTGTGAAGCAATCACACTAATTGGACTATGGTGTTCATATTTGATACTTGTGAATCTAATCCAGGTAGCAACTTCCAGAGGGACTCAGATTCTTATTGTCCTACTGGAATCTAATAATATGTGTCAATTAAAAGATGGACAATCTGGTAGTCGGTGCATAGGGTTAAGGCTGTAAGCTCTAGTTCCTGTTGTACAGGGTTTGAGTTCTTCAGTTTGGATTTGCCTAGTCTGTGTCCTTGAGCGAATCACTTAACCACATGTTGCTCCTGGTTTGCCCCTCAAAAGAGAATGTGTGTCTATTGGGCCTACCTAATTAACAAACGGTATTGTTATCCCTCCTCAGAGACACCCTTCAGGAAATATCTTCAACCATAACTCCTCCAATTATCACTAGGCAACAAGTGCACATTCCAAGGCCAAGAACACTGCATCTGTGGGCCCTGATAATATCCCAGGAAGCCTCCAAACTAACATGAAACACAACCTGTCAGGACCTGCTGGAATCATTATTTAATCACAGCTTCCAGACAGGCTTCATGCCAACTGAATGGAGGACTGCAACTGTCTTTCCTCTGCACAAGGGCAGACCATCTATGGACCCAGGTCTCACCTGCAAAGTCATGGAAAGAATTATCATGAAAATTTTAAAACAATGACAAGTGAAAATGTTCAGACTCTGACTCCAACTCAGCTTGGTTTTGTCAAGGGCAGGTCATGCCTACTCAACCTGGTGAACTTCTTTAAGGTCATCAAAGCAACTATCAAGGGCAAAATGGTGCATACTGTCTTCCTTGAATTGGTCAAAGCACTGGACACTATATCCTAATGTGGCATTGTAGACAAACTCATGAAATTAGGTACAAACCTCTATGTTACCTGCTGAATAGCCAGCTGGCTCACAGATAGGACCTCAAGAAGTTAGGATAAGGGTGCTTACCTCCACAGAGAGGCCAGTCACTGGTGGACTCCCACAAGACTTGGTTTTCAGCCCCTCCATTTTGGCATCTACTTCATTAAAGTAAAGGCTAATGTCAAGGGTCTCTGGCTGAGCAAGTCTGCAGACAATTGAAAACTAGGAGCAGTTGTAGAATCTCCAAATGGCACAAATACCCTCCAAAAAGACCGGACACAGACTAATAACTGGTGCCAGAGCCATGGTCTAAAACTCAGTGCTAAAATATATATACTAATATTCTTTGTGTAGGCAATTATCCCTAGAAACTAGCACATTGATCATACAGCCCCTAAGAGTAGTCCCAGTGGTCAGAGATTTGGGAACACATATAGATAGTAACGTGGCCTTTGACCATGTGTCTGTGATAGTAAGGAAATCATTCTACATTATGAAACTTATCAGCATGGCTATGGCATCTACATGCAAGGATGTTCTTGTTCCACTGTACTCAGCCCTTATCTGACCAATCATTGAATACAATGCTCCCTTTGGTATGTTCCTGACCAGACATAGGCAACAATTAGAACATCCACAGAGGATCTTCACATAAACAACACATGGCCTAAACAACAGGTCCTGTGTGGACTGATTCAAAGCCCCATCCCTGTACTTAGTCTTTTACAGATTGCAGAGAGACAAACTATGCCCAGCCTACAAGTTATCCACTGATCTTCCTTTGATGGAACTGTTCCAGATCTGTAAAACAAATAGTATTAGAATTACCCCATCTAGGGACCTAAACCTTGTCTGTAACACGAATAGGACATGCTGGAGGGACAGTTGTATGTCTTAAATAGCACCCTTTTCCTGGAATAGTCTCCTCATCCATGTGAGGCAGAGATCCTCCCTAACCCAATTTAAACATAACGCAGACGAGTAGATGGAGAATCAGAAATTTTCACCTGGTCTGGCACCCATGGTTCTTGAAAATAGAGGCAGCCTATAAATGCTTGACCATGCATACCCAAATATACCCCTTAGAATAACTCTAGGGTATCAAAACCTGTCAAATATGTTTAGGAAACATGGTTAGGCTAAATAAGAATCAACACCCCTGGGTCATTAGCCTAGTGATCAGCTATGAACCTATCTTACAAAGGAACTTGAGGGATAAACTTACTTCCCTAAGTGATCTATGACTCTAGACTACTTGTCCAGAGGATGGATAGCATAAGCATCTTCAGGGGTTTCTCTTTTGGTGGCAGTTGACACCACAATGGAGTCCATGCGTTATCCCTTGCTCCAATGGGGCCTGTCTTTGGAAGTACATAGAACTCTGTTTTTGCAGGATGGGCATTGCAGTATCAGGCTCTATTCATATATAGTAGCAAACTAGTTCTATCATCTTGTCAGGGAGCTGGCACCACACAAAATGCTTGTTGGGTAGAAAACAATGCCCAGAGGATCTCTTCCTCAGGGGAGATTGGGTCAGTCAGCCAAGATCCTCAATGACTCATCTGAAATAACTCCCCAAATTTAGGGTCTTCTGGAGGGGATTGAGCAGAAGCTGCTTCCTTGTCAAGATCCATATCTAGGGTAGACTGAAGGAGAGTCCAGGTGCTTCTTCTTGCACATCATCTTTCTGTGTACCCCTGGGAGAGAGTTGTCCAGCTGGTCCAAAGGGGACAAGTCCCCTCAAGATGTTCTGACTGCCAAGAGTCATTTCACTCCTGGGTCCTGTTGGGACAAGTGGTATGGCTGAAGGCTCCAAGGTGAGTGGTGAGAATGGGAGGGGCTAGTATGGTGTACATGTCTTTTCATGTGCAAAAGAAGCACCACTAACAACGTTAGTACCAGGACATTCAAGTTGAAGGACCACACTTCCACAGTGGTCAGCACTGACACCTGGACCCTGAAAGTTCTTGGCACCAAACCTGAGAAGTACACAAGAGAGTGGTTCTTTAATGCTGAGGTATTGAACACTGACCGTGTTGGTACAGAGAATGGCCATGAGGAGATTAGGGTTGATCTCAGTGCTAAAGACATACCAATGTCGATAAGTTCAGGCCTAGTGCATTAACTGAATTGGCTGTGATGATTTGGTTCCACAGGGTGGGGGGGGGTGTAAAGTCACAGTGAGCCAAGGGAAGAGGTACAACTTCCACAATCAGCCTGATACTCCTAGAGCAGAGACTCAGGCCACGGTAGGAACCTTGGAAGTAGATGGTAAGATCTCAGTTTCAGCCCTAGAAAAAGTGGGGACCAGGATGACACCCATCTCCATTTGGGTCTTCAAAATGGCTATCATCATCTTCTCCTACTCAGGTGGAACAGAGGAGCTGTACACCAACCTGGAGAACCTGATATATGTAGCCAAATCAGAGTAAAAATACATAATTTTGGACAACACATGCTGAGAAGAAGCTGCCAAGTCTTCTCTTTGAGCACAGTCAGAAGAATCAGAATGCTCAGATTTAGCAAGATCTGAAGGAGGGGATGCTAAAGGCACAGAAAGGACACAAGAAGGCCAAGTTGCGCAGGACAGGGTGCCTCTAATCTATGCATATTGGCTGGTGAAGGGACTACAGGAGAAAACTATTCCCTTCTGGTGCTTGTGCTTGTCTTTTTTCTTTTCAGGTTGAGAATCATCTTTTAGGGGTCCCTTTCAGTAAACCCTACAAAATTAACTTGTTTCTACTGCAAAGAGGGGTCCTTTGATTGATGTTTCTGTAGGTATACATTTGGGGCCTAATTGTTCCAACCCCAGACAGACAATACAAAAATCATGGGCTGGTGTATGTCTGTATTTTTTACATTTAGAAAAAAACAGAGTCTTTCTGTTTATCCTTCATTGGAACAACAATGTAGAGATATATAAAGTACTGAGAGTGAAAATCAGGACACAACTATAACAACTGCAATACCCTTGTAAATGCAACAGTGCAGCAACTTGCACAGAAAACAGTGATAAGAAGGCAACATGCTAAAGGCCAAGGTTATTGCCTATTAACAAAGGGACAATAACTATGATGACTTTAGAAAGCTGATCTCACTTAGTATGAATAATTATGATAAACTGTGCTGTGTGGAAAAGGAAAAAGTTTGACTAGAAAAATGGGAAGAGGCCAGAGACAGCTGTGAGGTAAATACACAAAGAAAAAAATACAATTATCTATTTAAAGCAGAAACTATAAGGAAAACTATGCAACTGCCAAGATGATGCTATAAAATTATTAAAAGTGGTGACCTATCTATTACAAAGATGATTTCTGACTGAATATCTGAAATGTTGCTTGAGCTCTACAGATATAGCTGTTATTTGAAGAATTAATTATGAGATCTGGAGAGGAAAGCAGATTGCCTGCAGAGAACATTCTGGAATATTACAGCATGTGATTATCTTGGATCACAGGATACTCAAGTTTCAGGTTGAATGCAACAATTTTAGGGACTTAGTAAGATAACAGTGATGGTCCACGCAAATGCTTTTAACTGATTTGTTGTAAATGCAGCTGAATTTGGCAATATTAACAGGTGAAATAATAGTATAGAGAAGCACAGAAACTTTGTAAAAGAGGAGTGACATTACAAGCTTGGATATGTAGAAGGGTATGCAGGAGCAGCCTTAGGTCAACTGGTGCCCTAGGCAAAAGGGCTCTATGGCACCCCCCCCCCCACCACACCACCTGGTGCCCCATCCCGGTCTACCTACACCAACTAAATACTGGAAAAGCACCCCTGCTAGAGCAGTGCCCTAGGCGGCCGCCTAGTTGGCCTATGCCTAAGGCCGGCTATGAGGGTATGAGGAACTACCCATTTCTCTCTGTATGAGGATCCTGGTAGTTGGTGGCATTTGCTAGTGCTTAGGGTGATCTGCTCATTCATAGAAGGGTCTGGTTGATTATGACCACCACATATTTAAGAGGTCTAAATCATGACTTAATAGGTACTACTAAATAGGATATGAACTATTTTTTTCTACATTTAAGAGAGGTGAATTTCACTACCCATTTTTGAGGATAAAGAATCCAACCTGAAGTTTCATTTTAGTATTTCTTTAATTTAGAGCAAAGTATGGCCGTAATTTTAGTAAACTGGATAATATAGTAATGCAGTTGTTGGACAAGGATTTCCATAGAGTGTGAATAGAAGTATTCAAAGGAGAGTGTGTTATGGAACTCCTTTGTTATTGGACTATTTAGCTAGTGAGTGTTCATCTCCACATATGACGGAAAGTTCTGGCAGTGAGATACTGTCTAAAGGGTAAGACTGATGCATTCCAAGAGATGATTTCATAAAGGCCAGTTTTTGGAAGATTTGGTAATAGGGCCAGCACCACTACATTCTCAGTTAATGCTTTCGTAATGTGTGCAGTCACTTTAATCGGGCAGCAGTGAAAGAGAGAAACCCTTCCTGAAGCCATGCTAGGTATGGTTCAGGATATGGACTTCAATAGTGGTTGTCAGATGTTGGTGTACAATATATGCTATAAAAATGGACATATATTTCAATATGATGGTAGATTTGTAAACATTTAATTTAATGTTATAACTCCTAATTTAGGAATATGGTACAGGAGAATTTCCATATTTTTAGGAACTTGTCTGTTTCAAATATAACAGTTTATCAATAAAGCTTATGGATGGCCAGCATGTGGGAATTAATGTTCTGAATTTAGGAAGAAAGCCAAAAGAGCCAAGAGAGCCTTGGTCCTTTAGTTTGGTAAGGATCTTCCTTACACTTTGCACTGCACACTTCCTTCAGGTGGAATTTATCTGAGTTATTAAGGAAAGTTCTGCTTGGTGTGTATGTCACATAGGAGGTGTCAGTTGAGACATCGGAGCTCCTGAATTTCCCTGCAGTTTCTTTGTTACCAATATCTAGGGGTGGTGATAGCACAGGAATATAATGGGATTAGTGTAACTTGGTTACTTTATTCTAGAACAACTCTGGCTGTTAGACAGCTTCAATCCTCTTTCTTGTCGCTTTGTGGCCTTTCTACAGACATTCTTTTTATAAGTATATAGTCAATTTAAGGATTGGGCTTTGTCCTGATGAGGTTTAACTCAGACTTTACTTATCTCTCTCTCAACTTTATTTCTTTGAATTTACCAGACATCCATGGCTGGGGTACAAGATTTAACTATAAAGGTTGGCTAGGAACTACCTTAACAAGGATGATTGTAATTGAAGTTATAAAGCCATTGTTAACATCTGTGGAAAGGGGTAGTTTAAGTACTGACAATTCATAGATCAGAGAAGTCAGTCAATGGTTTCCTAGTTAAGTTTTTACAACAACATAAATGGACAAGTAAGTGGGATGAGTCAATTTTATTTTTGGCACATATAATGAAAATAGCATGGTAACCATTTAGTAAGTAATCTAGTATCCCTACTGTATCAACATTTGATGTATGGAATATAAATACCCAGTCAAGAACACTCTGTCTTTTCACAACTTTTTGCTCCCTCTAGTTTGGAAGGTCATTACCTGGGTGAATCTGTTTAGCTGTATTAAGCCTGAAGGACCATATTACCTAAACTTGGTGTTCCCATGTTAAAATTTTCTACCAGGATCTACCAGCCAAGATAAATATCTTCCACTGTGATATGAAGTTTGCTTTTGGTGGATGTCTGCCCCTAATAATTTGCAGGATTTGTGTTTGCACAATGGTACACTGATAAGAGTTGCATCCATCTTTTCAGGAAGTAAGCACTCCTTCTCATTTGAGTATAGTTTAGGTTTTCTTTAGGTAATATGGCTACACTCCCTGCAGATTTGTGCTTTCTGTCCTGCTGGGAGATATATTAGCATGTGGAGATACTATCAATACGTTTTATATGGAATTTTAACCATGTCTCAGTAATGTGTAACATGTTTGGCCATAATGATCTGCAAATACCTGAAGTTTCTTAGGACGTAAAGTGAAAATTATTGACTTGCATTCAAGAAGCGGGGAAAAAAATTAATATTAGGCACCAGGGTTTCATGGATATCTCCTGCATGAGGGATGTTATAGAACAGCTTTTCAAGGTTTTAGAACATTTAGCACTAACATGGTTGGCTTGCATTTCTCAGTAAAATAGCACATTTAGTATTTCTGCCCCCCCCCCAAAAAAAAAATAAATCACAAGCTTATAATCTTAATTTTGTACCTATAATATATCTAACTTATTTACATGCATTGTACAAGCTCTCTAAATGTTTGAATTTTCAATTACTTTTGAGCCTGTACACAAATACTTTAACACAGTGTTAGCAGAAAACATTCCATGCTAAAGATGTGGATAGGATGCTTTAATTTTAGAGTAAAATAATAAACAGTGTAGTGGTGTTTTTACACATAGCTAAACTGGGCAGGTCAGGAACAAGGTGCAGCCAACAATGGCTGCACAAGTGTTTCATAGCAGCAGTAGATAGGGCTGTGTAAATAAAATAGTAGGTGAGGATATATGAGGGAGGACTACAAGAATACATTTATATAATCCACTCTCACTTTGTTAGCCATTCTGACTGCAGATTTCAGAGCATGTTATACCATCAGCTATTAACAAAAACTAAACTTAAATATCCTATCAGGGCTACTTTAGTCACTTTTCAACTATAGCCTCAAAACAGGCTTTGTACCACAAAAATGGAGGAGTGCAATTGCTATCCCATTTCACAAGGGTGAACCATCAACCGACCCCAGAAATTACAGACCTATAGTGTGACTAATCTAATATGCACACTATGGTACTAATTATGGAAATGATCAGCAAAGACACAGGAAACCTTTATACACTGGACCCAACTCAGTTTGGCTTTGTCAGTAGAAGGTCATGCCTACTAAACCTGGTGGATTTCTTTGAGAAGGTCACAAAGGCAATGGATATGCAGACAAACTCAATGAATTGGGCATAAACCCCTACATAACTTTCTGGATTACCAATTGGCTCCCAGACAGGACCTGGGAAGACAGGATTGATGATACCACCTCCATTAAGAGACCTGCTACCAGCAGGGTACCTCAGGGCTCCATGGGATTATCTACTTCTCAGAGGAAAAGAATAATGTGAAAGACCTTTGACCGAATAAGTTTGCAGATGACTGCAAATTGGGAGCTATTATAGATTCCTCCATGATACAAATAGCTTACAAGAAAGTCTAACACAGACAAATGGCTGACTAAGACGCAATACTGAGAAATGCATTATAGTGCATTTTGGGAAGACTGTCACCCAGGCTAATCACTATCAAATAAAACACCCCTAAATAAGCTAGAAGGCCAAGTGGCACAGTGATTAAGGTGTATGACTTTCAACAGCAAGGTGCAAGGTTTGATTCTCACCACTGGAAAGAGCTTTCTGAGGGTCATGCTGCTCAATGCTAAAAGTCTAAATCTCAAAATGCCCTCACTCGAAGTACTCCTTAAAATGGAGAACATCAACATTTGTGCTGTAACAGAGACCTGGTTCAAGGCAGCAGATAGCACCCCTGCACTACCAGGCTATAACTCATTCCATACCTTTTGGCCCCAGAACTTGGACCAAAGCTCCAAAGGTGGTGGTGTTTCCATATTCATAAAGGATGCACATACCTCCAGACTGGTAGCCAAACATGACGCATCAGAGATATTTCAGGTGCAGCTAACAGAGACCTGGTTCAAGGCAGCAGATAGCACCCCTGCACTACCAGGCTATAACTCATTCCATACCTTTTGGCCCCAGAACTTGGACCGAAGCTCCAAAGGTGGTGGTGTTTCCATATTCATAAAGGATGCACATACCTCCAGAATGGTAGCCAAACATGACGTATCAGAGATATTTCAGGTGCAGCTAACATTGGGTAAGACAGCGATTCAGGTCGTAGCCTGCTATAGGTCCCCATCCATGACACAAGACTCACACTTCACGTTCCTAAACACCCTGGAGAATATTAGGATCCAACCTACCACTATCATACTGGGCGACTTTAACTACTCCTCCTTTAACTGGGAAAACTACTCCTGTACCAATACACTTGCCCAATGTTTCCTGGAATTCATAAATTCCAATGCCCTAGACCAGCTCATTCTTACCTACTCATGTAGCAATACACTTGCCCAATGTTTCCTGGAATTCATTAATTCCAATGCCCTAGACCAGCTCATTCTTATCCCCATAGAGGTAGCAACATCTTTGACCTGGTCATTACTAACATGGGTGACCATTGATCTGTACCAATAGTCAACTCCTCCCTGGTTAGATCCAACCACAAACTAATCACCTTGGAAATCCATATCCCTCCCACCCGCCCCCACCCCCACAAAGGTAACCACCATGAAAAACATCTCCAAAGCTAACTTTGGGCTCCTAAAAACAGAGGTGTCTAACTTCACAGCACCCATGTAATTGGAGAACAGCTGCATGACCACTGAATCCTACACTAATGCCCTGTACCAACACATACACAAATGCATGGATCTCGCCATACCCAACAGAACCAATATACTCTCCCCCAAAAAAAGGAAGCCAATCTGGTGGTCCCCTGTCATAAACAAACTCTACAACAGGAGGAGGAAACTGATGAGAAATAAGGTGAAGTCCCAAGACTGGAAAAACTCCCCTATCAGCCTCAACAACAAGTTGAGATCCCTAAAGCTAGCTATGAAAACAAAATTGCAGCAGATAGTAAAGACAACCACAAGGCCTTCTATAGTTATGTAAAGAATCTCCACAGCAATACCCAGATTTGCTTGAAGATGTTGCACAATGGCACCTCCTATACCAAGCCAACAGATATTGTCAATATACTGGCCGACAGATTCATTGCCAGCTTTACCTTTCTTTCCCCCATGAAAGAACCAATCACAATACCAGTAGATTGCCAGGCACCCAGTATTACTGCTGCACAGGTTAAAACAGCACCATCCACGGCCAAGAATACAGCTTCTATGGGACCTGACAATATCCCTGGCTGTGTTGTACATGAACTACAGAGTGAACTGGCACCTCACCTGTGTGTCCTGTTCAATAACAGCCTCACCTCAGGCTTTGTCCCTCCCAAATGGTGCACTGCTACAGTCATCCCTCTCCACAAAGGAGGAGTGACTGCAGACCCTGTGAACTATCACCCCATTAGCCTGACAAGTCTGATATGCAAAGTTATGGAATGCATCATCATGGACCTAATAAACAAAGATATAGGGAACCTACAAACTCTGGATCCCATACAGTTTGGTTTTCTGAAGAGTAGATCATGCCTGCTCAATCTGGTCGACTTCATTGAGTCAGTCACCAGAACTGCGGATGAAGGCAAGATGGTTCATACAGCCTACCTTGATCTGGCCAAGGCCTTTGATACCATTCCCCACTCAGGAATCATAGAAAAACTCACTAAATTCGGCATCAACCCCTGTATCACTAGGTGGGTTGCAAACTGGCTCACAGATAGAACCCACTGTGTGAAAGTAGCTGACTCCAAGTGAGACTGTTGACCTTTCATGAGTGGAGTCCAACAGGGATTGGTTCTGGGTCCTCTCCTCTTTGGTATCTACTTCTCTGAAGTCCAGGCCAACTCAAAGGGACTCTGACTGACAAAGTTTGCAGACGATTGCAAGTTGAGAGCCATAATTAACTCCCCAAATGATAGTGACAGCCTACAGAAAGGCTTCACTGAGACCAATGACTGGTGTCAGGACCATGGCCTTAAGCTCAATGACAAAAAATGTGTTGTCATCCCTTTTGGAAAAAAACGGGTTTCCATGAATTACCACATCGATGGTAGTCCACTGAACACAGAAGGCGTCATAAGAGGTCTGGGAACACAGGCTGACAGCAACCTCTCTTTTGACCACCACATTGCCACTCTGGTCAGAGAGTCCTTCCATGTCGCACATCTCATTACTAAGGGTTTTGCATCCAGGAAGAAAGAAGTCATTGTCTCCCTCTACTCTTCCCTCATTAGGCCAATCATCGAGTACAATGCCCCATTTGGCATGTACCTCACTAGACAACTACAACTGGAGAGGCCGTAAAAATACATCACAAAGAGGATCTTAGGCCTTAAACACTTGTCCTATATGGACAGACTCAAAAAACTCCAACTATTCTCTGTCTCATATCGCCTACTTAGAAGTGATCTCTGCTTGACTTATAAAGCCATGTCTGACCCAGTTCTGTTAGAAATGCTACATCTAAAGAAATCCCAATCCCTCTGCACTACATGCTCCAGAGATCTCAACCTCATTACCACAATCAAAAGAACAAGCTGGAGGGGCAGGTTCATAACCCAGAGACTGCCCATGCTATGGAATAGACTTCCCATACATGTCAAGCAGAGCACCTGACTGGCCCTCTTCAACAGAAATCTTGATGAGTGGATGGGAATTAGAAAGTTCACCACGGGGATCACTCCAGTGGCTCTACTTGACAGAGGCACTGGGAACTAAGGTCAGGTGGCAAGATGCCAGGGTAATCCTATGGGCTAGGCTTGTAAAGGATCCAGGACCATTAGCCTAGTACACACCTATGAACCTATAAGAATTGACCCACAGTAGTCAGGGATCTAGAAACATATGCAGACAGTAACCTGGTCTTTGACCAACATGTTGCCAAAGTAGTAATAAAATCATTCAACACTGCCCAACTTATAAATAAGGGCATGGAATCCAGGTCCAAGGAAGTCATAGGTCCACTTTATTCGGCCCTTATCAGACCCATCATTGAGTATAATGCCCCTTTGGCATGTACCTGACCAGAGATATGCAACACTAAGAATGCTCACAAAAGTTCCTTGTCAAGAAAATCCAGGATATAAATACATTGTCATATACAAACCACCTTAAGAACATATGTCTAAGCTCTGTTCCATCCAAGTTACTAAGAGGTGATCTATGCCTTGCATACAAGGCATTCTCGGATCTAGCTTTGATCAACTTTTTGCACGTCCGCAAAACAAACTGCATCAGAACCACTAGAACCAAGGATTTAAATATTGCTTGTGACATTTTGGTGAGACAGATAGGGGTCTCAGTGGACCCCCATGCTCTGCAGCAGGCTGCCTGTTCATGTGATGCAGAATCCATCCCTAACCCTATTTACGTGGACCTTTGACCAATGAATGGGAAATTGGAAATTCACCCCAGGCCTAACCCACATGTCTCTGAAAGACATTGGCAGACAGTAATGCCCAAATTAACACACTCACCCCACAGAACCTCTAGAAACTTCTAACTAACATACTCCCTTCTAATAAATGCCTATGATAATATGAGCACAACTGGGTTGGATTGAATGGCTAGGCTTATAATGGCCTTAGTGGTACCTATGAACAAGAACTACCAACTCTAAAAAGCAAATTATGTGGAGCTTTTATTTTATTTGCCAAGTGTGTGCTGATCAGTTTCAGGTAAGACCTAGTAAAGTATAACAGTTCATCACGTGACATGACAATGAACTGAGCATACACAAAACAGGGCAATGTAGTTTCAGTTGTTAAGACTTTTTCAAGTGCACCCCATCTGTGTCAGATTTAACTGAATACATTAGCCACGTAGATAAAAGTTTGGTTTAGGTATTTACATGTCAGTCATAAATGTGCACTAAAACTTCACAATAAGAGTGCAGGGTGAGATATTGTGAGGCATGCAATAAGAAACAGCTGAAACAGCTGTTTACCTCGCCACGATGTAAGTGCTTTGATTAACTTTAAATGCATACTGCTCACTCCTTTTAATTCCCTAAAATACCAACTTGCTTGCAACTATTTTCAGAATATTCTTCAAGTGTACTTTAGAAATAAATAAGAACTGTAATTTATGCGTTCACTGTGTATATGGACCATCTACAACTTAGTACCTAACTTGCCTGCATGACTTACATGCTCGCATTATATACTTTTTACACACTGCATGCCATGTATAAATTGAATGCATTGCATTTATGTTATAAATCTAATTACTTGTTTAATAAATAAATAAATAAATACAATTATTAACTGCAAGTATGTCTGGAATGCCTTTTTCATTTAGTCATGGTTGAAAAGGCTCCTGACATATGCCCAGCCACATAATTAACAAATGGAAATTAAAACAAAAGTCCTGTACCTTGTAACATATTAAAATTGGTGTGCCCCTCTAATTCTGTCTTATATTAATATAATAAATAAGTAATATGTATTTATATTTTGCTGTCAGTAACCTCTATATCCACATTCATGATTATTTATTGGGTTCTTGCTGAAATTCCAGAGATCAGAACTGTAATTCCCAGAACAGTGAAAATGTATATGTGAAGAGAGGGAATATATACTACGTCTGCCATTGTGGCACCTTAGTGTACTCCCCTCTACAGAGGTACAGTGGTCTTCATGTTAAGGTATCTGGGTAGCAGGGGTGTGGGCTGACTCAGGCACCATGTCAAGTTGCACAAGGTAGTAAAAGCCCCTCTTCAAAATAATTTAATGGTATTACAGTATGTTTCAACATTTTATTTATTTACTATTGGGTCACTGAGTAGGTGGGCTAATCTGGAGACCCTTTCCACTGTACTTCTTGGAGAAATGCAGTTTATTTTTCAATGTGCAGTGATTCGGTATTGTGGGCTTCTCCCTCAGCCCTTCTGATGGGAAGCGTTATCATTCAATAATCAATCAAAACATTCTGCAGATATTTTCCCCTTTCTCATTCCGAACTGAAATTATTAAATAATACAATTACTACCACTGTTACTTATCTGTGGTTTACTTGCCCTTGTTTAGCTTTATTATGAACATTTAGTCCTTTATTTGTTTCAGAAGTCTTTAAATTAGCCACATATTAATATATACATGAAAGAAGTAACCTTTGTGAGATTGTATTTAAAAGCTTTATCTATTACTCCATCCCACATATAACCCATCACATTGCCTTTCTTTATACTAGTTAACCAAATCCATTGTTATTTAGGGTTGCCACCTTTTCAAATGCTCAAAGTGGGACAACAAAATATAGGAAATAATTTTGCCCTAAAATCTCGGGACATTGGCCATTTTTACAATTTTTTTGCAGGGCACAACTGCCCAAAGAGGGACTGTCCCTCGCAAAGTGGTAACCGCAGAGTTTCAATATTGTTATTTATTTGTTGACCAGATAAGCCCAATGACTCATGTCCATTTTCAGAGCTGACCCACATGTACTGCTTAGTTAAGTGATTTGCTCAGTCATAAAGTAGGTTAATGAAGGTGAAAGGAATTAAACTCTGTACCCTTGATTACTGGAAGCAACTTGCTAGCAGCACAGAGACTTAATGCTCCGCCCTAACTGCCACACAAAATATGCCCAGCAGTCCATACATTTTAAATAATGCCTGGTCAAATGCACAGCACGTTTCATAATGAAAATAAAGTCACATTTGTCTCTGAGGCAGGCTTAGCCAAGCCTTTTACCTGGGGTACTATTGTAGACTAAACATATCACCCTCTAATGCAAGCTCATGCGTACCTTACTTAATTAATTACTTTTCTGTGGCAAGTCTTTGCTCAGCTCTTTCAAATAAAGTTCAGTGTTAAAGGTAATCTGTACTACGTTAACATTTTTTTGCTGTCATATAAAGAATATGTTGCATTAAACTCATTAGTTTGGTATTAAAAACTTTCACTGCACCATATAGCTTTCACATGTTATAAATATACACAGTGACTGAGAGAAGTGATTTTTTGACACAAATATATAGCAGTACCTAGGTTTAATCATTTCTTATACATTAGGCTACCATGAAAGGGAAGAATGCTGAGCTGAACTGGAAGACAGCAAATCTTTGCAAGCTCTGCAGACGTATGTTTGGTAATGATACCAAGAAATTAATGACAAGTTTGTAGATTTCAGGCTTTCCATACATCACTGAGGCATTTAATTTCAGGTGAAGCTTCAAAACTGTATGTCATGTAACTTTCTTAAAATGCAACACTGAATGGTTTTATAAAGTGAGTGTGTGAGCACAGCCTGGCCTATTGTAAGCATGATACATTTACAGCCGGGCTGATACACAGTTATGGAGTACTCTGCACACATATCTTGTGGATGCTCAGGTCAGCCGAAAGTGGTAGCACATATCCAACTATTCAGCTGATAGCCAAATTCCTGTCCTTCTGTAAATATACTGTTAGGGTACCTAGTATCAGATGCAAACTGCTACATCCTACCTGTCAAAGCTGTGCATAAATACATACCAAAGAAATGAAATGCAAACGGCACTAGTTTTATCCCTACATATATGGGGGGTGGGGGTTCATAACCAGTGCCATTGGCATATTTGCATTTTCATTTTGACAAAGCCATCTTCTAATGTCTGTACTTGACCAGTCATTTTGTAATCTATGAGGTATGATCAATGTTTCAGGCTTAATACTTTGTGACTTTTCTTGGTATACAACTGTCTCATAAGAGATTCTATCAAGCAGCCCATGACACAGAGTGCAGATTTATATCACTGTTACCCACAACATGAATTTTGAAACAAATCATGACAACTCAATGACCAGTCGGGGAAGTAGCATGAGGGTAACGTAGGAAGAAAAAAACTATGTAATGTGGTGCTGGTCCACTAACAGAAAATGCAAACACATGAACACACATAACATGCAATATATGTTGTACTGGACCAGCTTAGGTTAGAGTGCTTACATATCCACTTCTGTCTTGGAAGAGTGTGTGATTGTGTGTGTGTGTGTGTGTGTGTGTGTGTGTGTGTGTGTGTGTGTGTGTGTGTGAGAGTGTGTGAGTGTGTGTGAGTGTGTGTGTGTGTTTTAGGGAAAAGAGACAGACTGAAAGTGCAAAAGACAGGGTTATGCCCTGCTATAAAAATCACATTTTTCCATGGTTACATTAAAGTTAGCATTCATTTAGCTGAGAAAATAACACTGAGAGAGACTGTTCTTGCATTTAATTAGATAATAAATCACAATACAAGAGATGTGTGGGGAAATTAGGTAAATCCAGGGAAGGAAATTTATGCAGTTATAATTTGTAAGTTGTTAGTCTGTCTAAACAAGCAATTTTTGTGAGATAGATGTTTTAGTTAACCAAAAATATGAATTAGCAATAATATCCAGTTCAGGACTACCAAGACAATAAGATACAGGCTTAAAATGTATGAACATTAAGGCCTTACTGACTGTTAAGTGTATGGATATTACAATTCTAACTGAATTATTGCCTTATGTGAAAGTAACTACTTTCTTATAATCAAAAGAGCACAGGTGCTAAAACATAAACCCCAGTAATCTTAACAGTTACTATTAATATTCTGATATAGTCAGCATGTTGTATTCAGAGTAAATTCATCATAAATCATGCAGTTAATGTATTCGCCATTGTTCTTCTTTCCAAGTGTTTATGGAAATGTCCTTTAAGAACCATAACTGTCTTCTCTGATCAGACTGGGAAAAGTTTGCTGGCAGCAGCTTGTCAGGCAGTTTATTTCTAATTGTGTGTGCACGGGTATTCATCCTAGTTCTGAGTGGATGCCCTGTCTTTCACGTGTAACCTGTCTCTGTACAGTTCATGCATTTGCTCAGCTAAACCACATTTTTAGAAGTGTATGTAAATTAACCCCATACTTTGAAACGTCTGTTCTGTGGAAGCCATAAAATCATGCGACATGTTTTGTACCTTGGATGATTGCAGAGCTTTGTGTCATTTTGGATAATGGAGATTAAGTTAATTCAATTGTTCAGTATGACAGCTAGTGGCATACCTATCAGCTGTCCAGATTTTCACAGACTGTCCAGATTTTTTCCTTGTATTTTTGCTCTGTACCTCATAAAATCATGGAGGACTGACGTTATTAAATAATGACAGATAATTGAGTTTCAGACATCACAAGCCTTCAGAAAATGCATGTTAAATCAAAACCTGTTATTTGAGGAATGTTTTCAGTTTATAATAGCAATATTTAAAATCTATCCCTATTTTTGGGTCTTTGCCTTCCCGTTATTTTAGCTTTGTCCAGATTTCTTGTGCTAAGAGGTATGGTCAGTAGCTGGAACCTAGATTTTGGTTTTATAGTACTTAAGAACTTTCCTCTCTGACCAACTAACAGTGGACACGAGGTGCACTGAAGCACAACCATTTTTTTCCTGGTAATGCAGGCTTTATGATAAATTTACTCTGAATCCAAACTGTTATCTGAGAACATTAATAATGACTGTTAACATTACTGGGGTCTATGATTTATCACACATATTTCATCCATGAAAACAGAATACTTGCTTTCACATGTCAGAATTCTATCCAGAACAGTAAAAAACACAAGCTTAACAGTCAGTAAAGCCTTAATATTCAGACAGTTTTAACTATGACAACATGTTGTCCAGTTCTGCTGTTCTTCAGAACCTTAGACTGACAGACCAATACTTCTTCCTTTTCTCCTCTCTCTGTTAGCTAACCCACAGCTTGTGTATTGTATTGACTGCACGACACCCATACATTCTAACCTTGTGTCGTATTCTCCTGATAGTCCCTGCTTTTCGCATCACTGTGAACTGCAAAATATTGACGATTCCTATTTTCTATTAACTAAAACATCTATCTTTTAACGCTGCTTGTTTAGACAGACTTACAAGTTACATATTATAGCTACTTAAATGTCTTTGTCTGGATTTAATTAATTTCTCTAGACATCTTTTGTATTGTGATTTATTGTCGAATTAAATGCCAGGAAAGTCTCTCTGAGTGTTATCTTCCCTGCCAAATGAACACTAACTTTAATGTAACATGAAAAGCTTTTGATGTTGTTTAGCAGGAGATGACCCAGTCATCTAGTTTCAGTGAGACACACACACACACACACACACACACACACACACACACACACACACACACACACACACACACACACACACACACACACACACACAATATCCGTCTCAGCACATTTTTTTCACACTACTATTTTTTAAGTTTTGTTTTTTTTAGCTAACTGGAAATAAATGATGTACTTTCCTTTCTAGGCACAAGTACACGTTTAAGCACTGTGTTAACATCAGCAACTTAACTCCTGACTAAGGGCTCATGCTAGCTTGAAAGCTCTAATAATTGCAAAATCTAAGTTGGCCCAGTTAAAAGTGTTACATCAAGTCTGTGTTCGAGTGTCTTTGTTGCCCTGCAGGATAACTATGTGTTTGAGCAGTAAAGCCCAGGACTCTACTACAGTGAAAGTGATGGCTAAAAAAGGCTGAAAGCATACCAACATCTGAATGTAGTGGAGCCCAGGTGCAGATGGTTAAAATATTTTGTATTTTCACACTTTCTGAGAGGGGATAAAGAGAGGCAAATTTATTTTTTGGATTTGCTTGTTAAATAATCAGTAAAACATAATGTAATTTTACTATCACAGCTGTTAAATGGGCAGGTGGGTTGATTGAGCTGACCCTTTTCAACTGCAGCCCGGGGCATATATTGATGCAATTACAGTCCGATAACAGTTTACAATAACAAATTTTAACAGTGGGATAAAGCATTTCACAATAATTTGCTTGTACATGAAATCAAGTCAGTGACCAAAAAAAACCCACCCATTTAGTAATATAATATTTAAGACTGCTGGCAGTGTATGAGTCTAATAACTATACTAATTGGTTTTAGCTCTGAGATTACATGACAGGGTGTGCCATAGCAGGTCAATAACTAGATAAGGGAGCATCGGATGGGCTTCTGGGAAAATCAAGGGCACAGGGCTCATGCCATGAGGTGACCTACTAGGGACTTTTTATAGAGAGGCAGTGGCTGGTTTGTAATAAATGTTATGAAAGATGAAGTTTCAGACTGAAGGACTGAGTAATGAGAAAGCATATTCACTGGTGCTGATGGTGAAAAGAGTAATACAAGGTGATTGTACCTGGGGCATAATTCCTAAGGGGGTATCATGTATGAGATTGGTCATAATTTACTAAGGGGGTGGCAGAATTCACTGTTATGCTGCAGAATGTAATGGAAAGTAACTAGGTTGCATGAAGAGACATGGGAATGACTAATATGGAACCAGATACTCGTCTGACTCAGGTACACTGTCACTATAAGAGGTTTTACAATTCTGTAACAATATTTTGTGTTTTAGTAGAAGGTCAATAGTATAATGTATTGATTTATATTCAGTCAGGTCAGGTAATAAGTTTTAATATTAGCAAAAACAGTACAGGCCCCAGAACTCATCCTTGTGGTACTCCTGAGGTCTTAAAGTTTTTGCTGGAATATTTGCTCTGGAAAATAACTTTTTTGGATTTGCTTGTTAAATAATCAGTAAAACATAATGTAATTTTACTATCACAGCCTGTGTGTGTTAATTTAGCAATTAGGATTTGATGATTTACAATTCTGAGGATGAATCAAAATGATGGTGATAACTTCTCCTGTTTGCCATTCACCATCCAGCTTCACATAAACCGTTTTCAGCTGCTGATTGCATCCCTGAGCCACAGGAAACACAACAGAGGGCCACATTCCATGCACAGGAAATGCTGTGAACGGGCACACCAGAAGGCCACATTCCATGCACAGGAAATGCTATGAACCGGCCCACAGCATCACGTGTTGCATGATATATAAAAACAAATCTCTAGATAGTAAATGGATGGCACTTTTTATTTCATAAACTGCAACAAGTGCCTGTTACAAGATGAATTATTGAACTATTTTTCTTTTAATTTTTATATTTTTTCCATATAAATTTATTTAAATAATGAATATCTGTTGCCGTTTTTTGGGAGGTGGGGATTATTAAAATCTGAGACTGGTAAATGAACATAATTTGCTCTCTCAGCATTGCACCACTGAAAAGGCCTAGTGGACATGTAATGAAAAGTTGCATGCACATTTTATTTTAAAACACTCTGGGAACACTGTGAAACAATACAGCTTTACATTCTTCTTTGTTTTTAGGTAGCATCTCTTGTTCTCTTGTTATGGATCATTCATCTGATGACAGTGAAAGTGGCGAGTCAAAACCAGCTTAATTTGTCAGCAGTACCTTTTCTACCATTTTTAATCATCTGCTATATAAATTTTCTACTATAACTTCATTATCATCATCATCATCACCAAGACCCTTTTACCCATTTTCTAAATGGAGTTGGGTTATCACGTCAACAGTTACCATATCTCTTTTTTCAGTGCCACACTCCTACCCTCTCCAACAATCAGACCTGACCGTCGTAGGTCCTCCACTCAATCCATCCATCTCTTTGCTGGATGTCCTTATTTCCTCTTCCTTTCTTTCTGTTTCTCCCAAAGATTCCTTACCAAATCATCTTCTCTTCCCTGCGCATATTCCAAAACACTGTAATTTATTCTTTTCAACCTTCTCTACAGTGGGAGTTTCATCATTTCTTCATCTGTCCAAAGCTGTGCTTTCTAGTAACTGTCTCAGGCAGTTCATCTTCATTACCTCTGGGTTCCTCAACTGCTCTGCCATCCTTGCTTAGGTTTTTGTACCCCACAGAAATACTGGAGACATCACTGTTTTGTACTCCTTACTTTTCAGCTTCTTCGGCATTTCTCTGTCACACACTACACCTGATACACTCTGCCAGTTGGCCGCACCCCTCTTATTATAACTTTGACTTCCTCATTCAGACTTCCTTTCTCCTCAGCCACCTTACTCAGATAATTGAAAGCTGTTAACTTGTTCAGCTTTTCCCCCCTCTATCTCACTTTTCAGTTCCTTCTGATGACCCTCGTTTGCAGCCATGATGACTGCCTTGTCTGTACTCTGTTTCTTCCCAAGCGCCTTCAGTTTTGCATTCCATTTCCCTATAGTTACTAAAGATCCTGCTCAGAGTCTGCCTGTTCTGCCACATCACCTGCATACCCACTGCAAACCCTTCTGGGAGTCAACACTGTTCAGATTTATATCATACTGGTGCTTGTACATAGCCTACACTCATTCTACCATTGTTTCTGGGACTTATAACCATTGCAGAACTGTCCAAATTAGCTTTCTTGGGACCTTGTCATGTGCTTTCTTCAAATCCAAGAATGCCCACTTGGACTCTTTCCTCATATCTAGCCTTCTTTGCTGCACTTCTCTATCTCACTAAAAACATTGGCTCAGTTGCACTACATCCTGATCTGAATACAAAATGGTCATCTCCTGCATTACTTTCTACAACTCTGCGTATCCATTAGTCAGTCACCCTCTTTCTAGTACATTCATGGAGTAAGACAGGAGTCTCATACATTTGTAGTGCTTACAGTTGCAAATGCCCCTTTGTTCTTGTACAATTGCACTAATATGAGTGTTCTCCAGTCATTTGGACATGCCTTTTTCTCCATACTGCCAAGACTGCCTTCAGAAACAAGTCTCCCCTAAGTCACCAGTGTTGGTCACATCTGCTGTGGCATCACCTGCCACCTCTGCTTTGCTTGACTTCCTTTTTCCTTGTTGCTGTCTGCTTTTCTTGACTTCCTTTTCCTTGTTGCTGTCTGCTTTTCTTGACTTCCTTTTTCCTTGTTGCTGTCTGCTTTGCTTGACTTCCCTTTTCCTTTTTGCTGTCTGCTTTTCTTGACTTCCTTTTTCCTTGTTGCTGTCTGCTTTGCTTGACTTCCCTTTTCCTTGTTGCTGTCTGCTTTTCTTGACTTCCTTTTTCCTTGTTGCTGTCTGCTTTGCTTGACTTCCTTTTTCCTTGTTGCTGTCTGCTTTTCTTGACTTCCTTTTTCCTTGTTGCTGTCTGCTTTGCTTGACTTCCTTTTTCCTTGTTGCTGTCTGCTTTTCTTGACTTCCTTTTTTCTTGTTGCTGTCTGCTTTTCTTGACTTCCTTTTTCCTTGTTGCTGTCTGCTTTGCTTGACTTCCTTTTCCCTTGTTGCTGTCTGCTTTGCTTGACTTCCTTTTTCCTTGTTGCTGTCTGCTTTTCTTGACTTCCTTTTTCCTTGTTGCTGTTCTTTCTTACTCTTGGATAGGCTTTTCTTCTTCTTTCATCACAGGCTGCATATGGGGTAGTTCAGTTTGTGTTTTCTTCATTCAGAAGTTGCTGGATGTACTCCTTTCATCTGCCGTTGATGTCCTGTGGACTGGTGTGTAAGTTGATGCTGGCATCACTTATGAATGATGTCTGATGACTATATTTTATTCCTGCCTTTTCCTTGCAACCTGATAGAGTTTATTTGTGCCATCTGTTGAGTCATTTTCCAGAAATGGTAGAGTGCCTCTGATGTCTTGTTCTTTGCTAATGAAACTGCTTTCTTGGTCTCTTTGTTAGCCATTGAGTATTTCTTCTTAGCCTTTTCCTGTCTTTTTGTATCTCTCCCTTTTTCCTGCACTCCTCCTTTCTTTTGATAACTTGCTGGACTTCTGTACTCTATCACCATCTTTCCTTATGTACCTTATTTCCATACCTGGCCTGGCTCTAGTTTATAGTCTTCACACTTGCCATATTGAAATGCCATTTTCTTTGACCCCACCCATTTCCTCTTCTTCCTAAGGTACTAAAGTCCTAAGTACTGCCATAAACTCTTGTGTGCCCTTTCACTCCAGACAACTTCTAGGTCATAAGCCTAGTCTCTGATGACTTAGTGCCTCTTCTGACCACTGCTTCAGTGCCACAAATAGATTCTGTGGGAATAACTTTGCAATCACTGATCCCACCTCAATGCCTTTTTCTTACTAGGACAAAATCTGCCTGAGTTGCATTATGGACACTCTTGTTTGTCATTTTGTAACTGTCTCTTTTGCTGAACCACAAGATGGCCACCAACAAGCAATTTGCCATACAGAAATCTAGAATGGGCTATTCATCTTTATGCTCATTATCCCACCCAGTGGATCTAGGCAGTCCTCATATCCTGTCCTGTCTGTCGTGATTGATCATTTAGGTCCCCTATTACCAACACCAACTCATGCTGTCCTGCTTTATCTAGTAGGTCCTACAACTGCTGTCTGAATGCACTTTGCCATCATAACTCTGTTGTGGAGCATAGGCTGAGATTATGAATAGTGCTTTAACCTTGCAATGGAGTCTGACTGCCATGCAGCTGTCACCAGTTCTAATGACATCTCTCACTGTCATCAGACTCTCTTTCTTCACAATTCACACACCATTTTTAGACTGTCCTCCCAGTAGTAGAGTCTGGATCCCAAGGGAAGTGGTTTTGCATTACTTTCCTTCCACTTTGTCTCCTGGATACACAGGATGTCCATTCTTCTCCTGGATACACATGATGCCCATTCTTCTCCTGAATACACAGGATGGGATCCAGGATGTCCATTCTTCTCCTAGATACACAGGATGTCCATTCTTCGCCTGGATACACAGGATGCCCATTCTTTCCCTGGATACACAGGATGTCCATTCTTCCCCTGGATACACAGGATGTCCATTTTTCTCCTGGATACACAGGATGTACATTCTTCCCCTGGATACACAGGATGTCCATTCTTCTCCTGGATACACAGGATGTCCATTCTTCCCCTGGATACACAGGATGTCCATTCTTCTCCTGGATACACAGGATGTCCATTCTCCCCCTGGATACACAGGATGTCCATTCTTCCCCTGGATACACAGGATGTCCATTCTTCTCCTGGATACACAGGATGTCCATTCTTCCCCTGGATACACAGGATGTCCATTCTTCCCCTGGATACACAGGATGTCCATTTTTCTCCTGGATACACAGGATGTCCATTCTTCTCCTGGATACACAGGATGTCCATTTTTCTCCTGGATACACAGGATGTCCATTCTTCTCCTGGATACACAGGATGTCCATTTTTCTCCTGGATACATAGGATGTCCATTCTTCTCCTGGATAAACAGGATGTCCATTCTCCCCCTGGATACACAGGATGTCCATTCTTCCCCTGGATACACAGGATGTCCATTCTTCCCCTGGATACACAGGATGCCCATTTTTCTCCTGGATACACAGAATGTCCATTCTCCCCCTGGATACACAGGATGTCCATTCTTCTCCTGGATACACAGGATGTCCATTCTTCCCCTGGATACACAGGATGCCCATTTTTCTCCTGGATACACAGGATGTCCATTCTTCCCCTGGATACACAGGATGTCCATTCTTCTCCTGGATACACAGGATGTCCATTCTCCCCCTGGATACACAGGATGTCCATTCTTCTCCTGGATACACAGGATGTCCATTCTTCCCCTGGATACACAGGATGCCCATTTTTCTCCTGGATACACAGGATGTCCATTCTTCCCCTGGATACACAGGATGTCCATTCTTCCCCTGGATACACAGGATGCCCATTTTTCTCCTGGATACACAGGATGTCCATTCTTCTCCTGGATACACAGGATGTCCATTCTTCTCCTTACTATCATTCATCTACTGGCAGACTGCATCCTGCCAGTGTGAACCTACATTCAGTGTAACAATCCTTAAATCATGCTTTGTAAGTTGATTGGGTTTGCATCCAGATTTTGCTTAGCAGAGATACCCCAGTTAACTAGGGATGGGCAATTAGACTTTCTAGATGATTCAGCACACCACAGTTGAAACCTAAAGCAGGTGGTCTATGCGTGTTTTTCCAAATAGGCACCGCAAAGAGTCTGTGCTGCCATAACTCCATTTGATTTTTGGATGAGATTGAGGTGGAAAACACCCAGCATGTTTTGGAAGGTCGAAGGATCCCCAGATTAGCACAGCAAGAAGATGCAAACTCCACACTGGCAGTGGTGGGAGGTCAGGCTTAAACCCTGATCTTGTGTTTGAGAAGCAAAAACCTTAACCGTTATGCTAAATATGGAATCAAACTTGCTAGTTATGTAAGGGTTAGCCCTCTCTAGGAATTTGAGAGTAAGGGGAAAGAGAAGGACAACATAAAGGACTCCAGGTGGCCAGTTTTGGAAGAGTGCATGTGGAAGACATCATCCCAATAGAAGACTAAGGGAAAAGAAGATGTTGCATTGAAGATGATTAGTGTTGCTCGTCCGGTCGGGGTAAAACAGACAAGTGGTTGTGGGTTCAGTTCAAGCAGCTTTATTACACATGAACACATCAGGAATGAGGCTTTGTAACTTAAACTTAAATACACTTATAAACAGACTGACTACTGCACTCATACATGTTAACACTCTGGCTGTTCTCTCAAAATGGCACTGCTGCCTGCACGTGCTCAGTATTTATATGCACGTGCTACATCTGGAAATGCTTCTTAAGGGTACATACACATGCTCTGTTCTACAGTCAGGGACATTGAAAAGGTCACAGTAAGCTTTCTCCTAGTGACAGAAGAAAAGCTGTGCTACCGACTGACTAAAAGACCATTTCTGGGGAATCAACAAACAGTGATTGAGTATATTTGCTAGAAAACTAGCTTACCCTGTGATATGAAAAGAATTTACAAGACAAATGTGCCACAACTATGCTGTCAGCTTCTCCTAAATTAAAACTCTCACAGCATACTTAATCCATTGTTAAATTTGCTTATTATATGGTCAGTTTATTCAGATACATTTTGTTTCTTATGCTGAAATGTATTTTCAGAGCATTGCTAGCTATTCTGGTACCTAGCGCCATCCTGTGATCTGGTGCACCCTCCTCACTTAAAATTGTGGGGCATCACTAGCTATTCTGGTACCCAGTGCTGTCCTCTGATATGGTGCCCCCTCCTCACTTAAACTTGAGGAGCAAAAAAACAAAGAATCAAAAAAAAAACTTCCAATACTGATGTATATCTGACATTCCTAATGTATGGAGTGAGCCAGATCTCTTCCTTGTAGTCTATGTTCTGAGGGGAAAAACAAATATGCTCTGTTTTAACTTTAAACTATAGTAAGCAAATGGTACAGTTTATGCAATGCAGAGACTCAAGTGCTTCAGTTCTGATCACAAATACAGTACTGGCATGTCAATACTGGTAATGCCCCGTACTGAAGAGCAATCAGCATTTGCTGATTCTCCCCCTAGCACTTTATTGTCAGGGGTAGCTGCCTCCTTCAACCCTCCACCCCAGCTGCGGCACTAATACATCACAAATTATGGCTGGAATTCATAGTTAACTTGCCTACCACGCAAATTGCTTTATGTATTAGGCAGAGATGATCCAAAATCATAGACCTCCTTTCTCTCCGGTAGTGCAGGCCGGCTGTGCTAAGCAGTATGATGCATAGCACTACACGGAAATACAGTAGTGGTACATGTGGGATATGCTAACAGAGTACATTAGTACTACAGGGATATCTAGTACAGCGTGTGGGATATGCTAACAGAGTACATTAGTACTACAGGGATATCTAGTACAGCATGTGGGATATGCTAACAGAGTACATTACTACTACAGGGATATCTAGTACAGCATGTGGGATATGCTAACAGAGTACATTAGTACTACAGGGATATCAAGTACAGCATGTGGGATATGCTAACAGAGTACATTAGTACTACAGGGATATCTAGTACAGCATGTAGGATATGCTAACAGAGTACATTACTACTACAGGGATATCTAGTACAGCATGTGGGATATGCTAACAGAGTACATTAGTACTACAGGGATATCTAGTACAGCATGTGGGATATGCTAACAGAGTACATTAGTACTACAGGGATATCTAGTACAGCATGTAGGATATGCTAACAGAGTACATTAGTACCACAGGAATATCTAGTACAGCATGTGGGATATGCTAACAGAGTACATTAGTACTACAGGGATATCTAGTACAGCATGTGGGATATGCTAACAGAGTACATTAGTACTACATGGATATCTAGTACAGCATGTGGGATATGCTAACAGAGTACATTAGTACTACAGGGATATCTAGTACAGCATGTGGGATATGCTAACAGAGTACATTAGTACCACAGGGATATCTAGTACAGCATGTGGGATATGCTAACAGAGTACATTAGTACTACAGGGATATCTAGTACAGCATGTGGGATATGCTAACAGAGTACATTAGTACCACAGGGATATCTAGTACAGCATGTGGGATATGCTAACAGAGTACATTAGTACCACAGGGATATCTAGTACAGCATGTGGGATATGCTAACAGAGTACATTAGTACCACAGGGATATCTAGTACAGCATGTGGGATATGCTAACAGAGTACATTAGTACCACAGGGATATCTAGTACAGCATGTGGGATATGCTAACAGAGTACATTAGTACTACAGGGATATCTAGTACAGCATGTGGGATATGCTAACAGAGTACATTAGTACTACAGGGATATCTAGTACAGCATGTGGGATATGCTAACAGAGTACATTAGTACTACAGGGATATCTAGTACAGCATGTGGGATATGCTAACAGAGTACATTAGTACTACAGGGATATCTAGTACAGCATGTGGGATATGCTAACAAAGTACATTAGTACCACAGGGATATCTAGTACAGCATGTGGGATATGCTAACAGAGTACATTAGTACCACAGGGATATCTAGTACAGCATGTAGGATATGCTAACAGAGTACATTAGTACTACAGGGATATCTAGTACAGCATGTGGGGTATGCTACCAGAGTACATTAGTACTACAGGGATATCTAGTACAGCATGTGGGGTATGCTAACAGAGTACATTAGTACTACAGGGATATCTAGTACAGCATGTATATTTAGTACAGCATGTGGGGTATGCTAACAGAGTACATTAGTACTACAGGGATATCTAGTACAGCATGTGGGGTATGCTAACAGAGTACATTAGTACTACAGGGATATCTAGTACAGCATGTGGGGTAAGCTAACAGAGTACATTAGTACTACAGGGATATATACTACAGCATGTGGGGTATGCTAACAGAGTACATTAGTACCACAGGGATATCTAGTACAGCATGTGGGGTATGCTAACAGAGTACATTAGCACCACAGGGATATCTAGTACAGCATGTGGGATATGCTAACAGAGTACATTAGTACCACAGGGATATCTAGTACAGCATGTGGGATATGCTAACAGAGTACATTAGTACTACAGAGATATCTAGTACAGCATGTGGGATATGCTAACAGAGTACATTAGTACTATAGGGATATCTAGTACAGCATGTGGGATATGCTAACAGAGTACATTACTACTACAGGGATATCTAGTACAGCATGTGGGATATGCTAACAGAGTACATTACTACTACAGGGATATCTAGTACAGCATGTAGGATATGCTAACAGAGTACATTACTACTACAGGGATATCTAGTACAGCATGTGGGATATGCTAACAGAGTACATTAGTACTACAGGTATATCTAGTACAGCATGTGGGATATGCTAACAGAGTACATTAGTACCACAGGGATATCTAGTACAGCATGTGGGATATGCTAACAGAGTACATAAGTACCACAGGGATATCTAGTACAGCATGTGGGATATGCTAACAGAGTACATTAGTACCACAGGGATATCTAGTACAGCATGTGGGATATGCTAACAGAGTACATTAGTACCACAGGGATATCTAGTACAGCATGTGGGATATGCTAACAGAGTACATTAGTACTACAGGGATATCTAGTACAGCATGTGGGATATGCTAACAGAGTACATTAGCACTACAGGGATATCTAGTACAGCACGTGGGATATGCTAACAGAGTACATTAGTACTACAGGGATATCTAGTACAGCACGTGGGATATGCTAACAGAGTACATTAGTACTACAGGGATATCTAGTACAGCATGTGGGATATGCTAACAGAGTACATTAGTACTACAGGGATATCTAGTACAGCATGTGGGATATGCTAACAAAGTACATTAGTACCACAGGGATATCTAATACAGCATGTGGGATATGCTAACAGAGTACATTAGTACCACAGGGATATCTAGTACAGCATGTAGGATATGCTAACAGAGTACATTAGTACTACAGGGATATCTAGTACAGCATGTGGGGTATGCTAACAGAGTACATTAGTACTACAGGGATATCTAGTACAGCATGTGGGGTATGCTAACAGAGTACATTAGTACTACAGGGATATCTAGTACAGCATGTTAGGTATGCTAACAGAGTACATTAGTACTACAGGGATATCTAGTACAGCATGTGGGGTATGCTAACAGAGTACATTAGTACTACAGGGATATCTAGTACAGCATGTGGGGTATGCTAACAGAGTACATTAGTACTACAGGGATATCTAGTACAGCATGTGGGGTAAGCTAACAGAGTACATTAGTACTACAGGGATATATACTACAGCATGTGGGGTATGCTAACAGAGTACATTAGTACCACAGGGATATCTAGTACAGCATGTGGGGTATGCTAACAGAGTACATTAGCACCACAGGGATATCTAGTACAGCATGTGGGATATGCTAACAGAGTACATTAGTACCACAGGGATATCTAGTACAGCATGTGGGATATGCTAACAGAGTACATTAGTACTACAGAGATATCTAGTACAGCATGTGGGATATGCTAACAGAGTACATAAGTACCACAGGGATATCTAGTACAGCATGTGGGATATGCTAACAGAGTACATTAGTACCACAGGGATATCTAGTACAGCATGTGGGATATGCTAACAGAGTACATTAGTACCACAGGGATATCTAGTAGAGCATGTGGGATATGCTAACAGAGTACATTAGTACTACAGGGATATCTAGTACAGCATGTGGGATATGCTAACATAGTACATTAGTACTACAGGGATATCTAGTACAGCATATGGGATATGCCAACAGAGTACATTAGTACTACAGGGATATCTAGTACAGCATGTGGGATATGCTAACAGAGTACATTAGTACTACAGGGATATCTAGTACAGCATGTGGGATATGCTAACAGAGTACATTAGTACTACAGGGATATCTAGTACAGCATGTGGGATATGCTAACAGAGTACATTAGTACTACAGGGATATCTAGTACAGCATGTGGGATATGCTAACAGAGTACATTAGTACCACAGGGCTGGGCTCTGTAGAGTAAATTGTCTAGTACAGCAATTTTCAGAGATCTACTAGGCAATATCACTGCAGGGCAGTCCAATGAATCCTTGAATTTCCTCAGCACTTTAGCTGCACACACCTACGCATTTCAATTGGGGGTAAAATGCACAAAGTGAAGCAGTGTGGCTTTCTTCCTCCTCAGACTGCTGAGCTACATAAATGAATGACCTGAGATGTACCTCCCTGGACAACATGAAAAGAGACATGGAGGAGCTCTTGGATTATGTAGCCCAGGTGGGTACGAACCTAGCCCTGAGCAGAATTTGACCATCCCACAGAATGATACCACAGTACAAGCAGAAGATAATTGATTTCAACAATTGACCACATTTCTGGTGTCATTCTACGGGGATCCAGCATCTGTCTTCCTGTGATGACCTGATTGACAGACCTCAATGCTTTGCCAGAGATGGCCTGCATCTGTCACCCCTGGCCTTCCGGATACTGGCCAAGGCTCTTGCCACCCTTATAGTGCCTTTTTCAGGCAGTGTTTCAAAGACCAAATTACCTAAATAATACAAACAAATGCAACCTGAGGGAAATGCTGCTCAATGCTAGAAGTCTAAATCTCAAAATGCACTCACTCAAAGCACTCGTTAAAATGGAGAACACTGACATTTGTGCTGTAACAGAGACCTGGTTCAAGGCAGTAGAAAGCACCCTTGCACTACCAGACTATAACTCATTCCACACCTTTCAACTCCAGAATTGGATCAAAGCTCCAAAGGTGGTGGTGTTTCCATATTCATAAAGGATGTGCACACCTCCAGACTGGTAGCCCAACATAATGATCAGAGAAACTTCAGGTGCAGCTAACATTGGGTAAGACAGTGATTCAGGTCATAGCCTGTTATAGGTCCCCAACCATGTCCCAAGACACTCACTACATGTTCCTAAGCATGCTGGAGAATATTAGGGTCCAATTTACCACACTCCTACTGGGCAACTTCAACTACCCCTCCATTAGCTGAGAAAACTACTCATGTACTAATGCACTTGCCCAATGTTTCCTAGAATTCATTAATTCCAATGCCCTGGAGCAGTTCGTTCTTACCCCCACTAGAGGTAGCAACATCCTTGACCTGGTCATTACTAACATGAGTGACCGTTGCTCTATACCAATAGTCAACTTCTCCCTGGTTAGATCCAACCACAAACTAATCACCTTGGAAATCCTACCCTCCCCCCCCCCGCAAAGGTAACCACCATGAAATACTTCTCCAAAGCTAACTTTGTGCTCCTAAGAACAGAGCTGGCTAACTTCACGGCACCCATGCAATGCAGAATAGTTGCATGATTGTCAAATCATACACCAGTGCACTGTACAAACATGTACACAAATGCATCGCTCTCACCATACCCAAGAGAACCAAAGATGCTCTCCTCCAAAAAAAGGAAGCTAATCTGGCAGTCCCCTGCCATTAAGAAACTCTACAACAGAAGGAGGAAACTGATGTGGAATAAGGTGAAGTCCCAAGACTGGAAAAACTCCCTTATCAGCCTCAACAAAAAGTTGAGATCCCTCATCAAATCCTCTAAAGCTAGCTATGAAAGCAGAATTGCAGCAGATAGTAAAGACAACCACAAGGCATTCTATAGCTATGTAAAGAACCTCCACGGCTATACCCAGATTTGCTTTGAGCTACTGCACAATGGTATCTCCTATTGTATACAGTATATTACCAATATACTGGCCTACAGATTCAGTTTTAACTCCCCCTCCCCCCAAAGGACCAATCACAATACCAGTAGATTGCCAGGCACCCAATATTACTGCTGCACAGGTTAAAACAGAACTGTCCAAGGCCAAGAATACAGCTTCTATGGGACCTGACAATATCCCTGGCTGTATTCTACATGAACCGCAGAGTGAACTGGCACCTCACCTATGTGCCCTGTTCAATCACAGTCTCACCTCAGGCTTTGTCCCTACTGAATGGCGCACTGCTATAGTCATCCCTCTCCACAAAGGAGGAGCAACTACAGACCCTGGGAACTATCACCCCATTAACCTGACGAGTCTGATATGCAAAGCTATGGAATGCATCATCATGGATCTAATAAAGAGGATATAGGGAATCTCCAAACTCTGGATCCCACACAGTTTGGTTTTGTGAAGGGTAGATCATGCCTGCTCAACTTGGTCAACTTCTTTGAGTCAGTCACCAGAGATGTGGATGAAGGCAAGGTGGTTCATACAGCCTACCTTAATCTGGCCAAGGCCTTTGCTACCAATTCCCACTCAGGAATCATAGAAAAACTCACTAAGCTAGGCATCAACCCCTATATCACTAGGTTTGCTGCAAACTGGCACACAGATAGAACTCACAGTGTGAAAGTAGCTGACTTCAAGTGAGACTGCTGACCACTCATGAGTGGAGTCCCACAGGGATTGGTCCTGGGTCCTTTCCTGTTTGGTATCTACTTCTCAGAAGTCCAGTCCAACACGAAGGGACACTAGCTGACATAGTTCACATGTGATTGTAAGTTGGGAGCCATTATTAACTCCCCAGGTGATGCTGACATCCTACAGAAAGGCCTCACTGAGACAAACAACTGGTGTCAGAACCATGGCCTTAAGCTCAATGTCAAAAAATGTGTTGTCATCCCCTTTGGCAAAAACCCAGTTCCCATGAACTACCACATCATTGGTAGTCCACTGAACACAGAAGGCGTTATAAGAGATCTGGGAACACAGGTTGACAGCAACCTCTCTTTTGACCACCACACAGCCACTGTAGTCAGAAAGTCCTTCCATTTGGCACATCTCATTGCTAAGGGTTTTGCATCCAGGAAGAAAGAGGTCATTGTCTCCATCTACACTTCCTTCATTAGGCCAATCATTGAGTACAATGCCCCATTTGGTATGTACCTCACTAGACACCTGCAACAACTGGAGAGGCCACAAAAGTACCTCACAAAGAGGCTCCCAGGCCTTAAACACTTGTCCTATATGGACAGACTCAAAAAACTCCAACTATTCTCTGTCTCATATTGCCTATTTAGAGGCGATCTCTGCTCGACTTATAAAGCCATGTCTGACTCAGCTCTGTTAGAGATGCTACATCTAAAGAAATCCCAATCCCTCTGCACCACACGCTCCAGAGACCTCAACCTCATTACCACAATTAACAGAATGTGCTGGAGGTACAGATTCATAACCCAGAGACTGCCCATGCTATGGAACAGACTTCCCATACATGTTAAACAGAGATCCTCACTGGCCCTCTTCAAGAGAAATATTGATGAGTGGATGGGAAATAGAAAATTCACCCCGGGGATCACTCCAGTGGTTCTACTTGACAGAGGCACTGGAAACTAAGGTCGTCTGGCATGATGCCAGTGTAATCCTATGGGCTAGGCTTGTAAAGGCTCCAAGGTCATTAGCCTAGTATACACCTATGAACCTATGAACATATAATGCAGTGAGTGTGTGACAGGCTACGTGTGAGCATTTCCATTTGGGTGTGTGTTTGTGCACACATGCACACAGGTAACTGCACCTATGTGCATGAATGTCTGAGTGTCTGTGTGAATGTCTGAGTGTCTGTGTGTAGTCTCTGCTCTCAGATGTGGGATGCTGATTAGAACAAACTGTACACTATGGTGGCCTGTAGTAGGACTGCTCTACTTAACCTCCCTTTTCTGACAGCAGCTTGGGTGACTACAATATGAAGTGGTGTGTGTCATTGTCGACTGCTATCTGCATATGCATGACTGTGGGAGGGGGATGTATGACTGTATGCCATCCGCTAGGTACTTATGGTACCTACTAGTGCAGGTAGGTAAGACACACAACTGAGCAGTTGTTCAAACTGCCCACTTGAGCTAGTCATACACATTCTAATTAAATGCGACACTACAGAGAATGTACAGGAGTGTGAATTATGAAGCAAAGGAGCAGTGTACATTGCCTTATCTGTGCTGTGCATGCATATATGGACTCCAGTCTTTCATTCTCAAAAGCAGTTGCAAAAACATTTTATGTCAAATAAAATATTTTCTTGTATTTAGAAAGGAATAAACACACAAGGAAATGCATGGCTAGGATGCCTTCTTTTAAAATAATTAAACTGGTAACACCTGCCCTTCTCCCTTAAAAAATGTGTATGCATTCACTCATTTTCAGGCTGCTGTCACAGACAAATATTTTTAGAGGTGGTTTTTCATTATTCCCATTTATTCAGGGCTTCTGTGTGCCTGGCTTGGAGCCCTATGACAGCAGGATCCTGAAATTTCATCTAAAGTCATCCATGGACCTACAAACTGATATAAGTATTTTTTGCACTTGCTCTATCTATCTCATAGCTATTTAACAGTTCTGTGCCACATTTACTGATTTTCTTGAATTTATCAGCCTGCACTTGTTAAAGAAATGCCATCTGTTTGTTACTATACTGCTCTTAGGTAGTTTTAACAGTATCCCGATATTTCCTAACCTCCTCTGATACTGCCAAAGCTGTTTTGAGTTTACCAAAGTTCTCCTGAGTTTGCCAAAATATTTCTAAGTTTTGTAAAGTTTTTCTGTGTTTATACAAGATTTCCTATGTTTCTGTACATTTTTCTGTATTTGGGAACATTTCTCAGGGTTTGTGAACTTATTTCCAGGGATTCCTGATACTGAAGGAATTATGACTTTTGTTATAAAGCATCTGTTACTGTACTTGAGCTCAAAACCAGTTTGTTTTACATAAAAGTGTTTTATTCTATACTCTGGTGTGAGTAGAGGGATGATTCAACCAACCCAAGTTGGGAACTACTGGTGGAAGGCTTATTGTTTGTTTATCTGATTGGCCGCAGGGCTTAAATGTGTAAAAGCCTCACATTTGAGCGTCACTGCCATGCTTTGTACATATGCAAACCCCTGCATTTTAAAATCCTCTATAGGAAATGCTCTCCATAGTTGTCCCTGCTCATAGCTGCTTGAAAAGCTGCCGGTTTGCTCAGAGGGCAGCACCACTGTAGGTCATCCTACAGTATACACCTAAACACTCTCACTTAGACCCTTAAGTGACTCTCCACTACTCTTTCCCATCTACTAAGGACCTGGTATAATGGATAGGCCTGGTGGATATGGGCACACTGAGGCAGTGTAGTAACTGTTGTTCACTGACAACCACTTCATTTTAGAACAGACGCAGTATGTGAGAAAAGCAAAGCTCTTACACGCACACATGAAAAATCAGGTTGTCAGTGTTACACCAAAAACACTCACTACGAACACTAAGGAACAAACGCACAGATCCACATATGGGGAGATACTCGCTTGTAATCTACTCAAACCTCCAAGACCTCCTAAAATAATTTTTTCAGTGGCCTAGCATACACTCAAAAAAGACAGAGCCTCACACAACACATAACTCTGAAAATCATAGTAGCTCCACTTCCAAGCCCATAAGGCAACACACCACACAGCCAAACATTCTAGTTACTGTGGATTCCATTGTGAGACACACTGATGCACCCCTTACCAGGCTAAACAAGGAGAAGATCACAGTGAGCTGTCCATCTGCGTCTGTAGCCAGGATTCACCAGATCACACATGCACTTAGGTCATTAAACCACGAGTACTAGTATGAGACGGTAATAGTCCATATGGGCATAAAAGACCTAAAATGTACCTTACTGGACTATATGAAGAGAGACATGATGGAGCTCTCTGAATATGTGTCCCAGGCAGGTATGAATCTAGCCTTGAGTAGCATCCTACCCTCACCAATGATGATGCCACAGTACCAACAAAAAATAACTGACTTCAACAACTGGCTTAGTTTCTGGTGTCACAACAAGGGGGATCCAATATCTGTCAGCCTGAGGAAAATGATTGGCAAAGCACAATGCTTTGCCAGAGATGGTTTGAACTTGTCACCACCTGGCTTCTGACAGCAAAATGATCTTGTTTAGTATTAAAGCTAAGCTAGGACCTCCATCAAACTCCAAACCTGTTAAGAACTTTGCTAAGATACTGGCCAAAACTTTATCTAACCCCATAGTGCCCTTTTTAGGCCACGTCAGGTTGTTAAAGCCCCCAGCATAACAAATATCACTAACAACCACTTAAGGGTAGTGCTGTTCAATGATGGGAGTTTAAATAAAAAACTGCACTCCTTGGAAGCACTCCTCACTCTGCAGAATACAGACATATGTGCAGTCATAAAAACATGGTTCAAAACTACATCTTATGTGGACTGACTAAAGGTCCTATCTCTTTACTCTGTCTCATATCATTTATTGACAGGTAACTTATGCCTTACCTACAAGCATTCTCTGATCCAGCCCTGATGAAAATGTTACATACCCGCAAGAAAAATTATACGAGGGTCTGTGCATTCCATGGACTTGAACCATATTTGTGACTCTAACAGAACTTGCTGGACAAACAGATTCGTATCTCAAAGGCTACCTCATCTATGGAATAAACTTTTCATCTTTGTAAAACAAAGCCTGTCCCTCACTATCTTCAAAATGAATTTGAATAAATGAATTAGGAGCCATAAATTCACTCCCAGGATACTGCCCATGTCTCTTATGGACAGAGGCAGGCTGTAGAATGATTCAGGGCTCCAACACCCAAAGATCCACTACCCTGATACTACCCCATCCTATTATCTGGTGAATTAAGATATAATACTGTTATATCCTGGGTATTATTGGTTAGGCTTGTAAAGATTCTTGCGCCATTACCCTAGTAATCACCTATGAAACAGTTAAGTCACATGTCCAAAAGGAATGTCAATAAAAGAACAGCAGCAGACAGTAGAGCAAATAACATGGTGAATGAAAAAGTGGAAATATAGGAACTTAATGGTTGTGAATTGTCAGACACTATGCACAGATATGTCAATACCTCCCCTCTGATTCACACTCCAAAATGGGCACACAGTGTACTACCAGTATGCATCACAGTATCCTCTCTTGGAAAACTGCTAGGCTTTTGACTGTATCAGCTGTTCATATTTGTTTTGCAAATAAGTGATATCAGCAAACAGCAATTCATTCAACCCAAAGCAGGTTCACAACAGCAATTACATGACTAATTCACTCAAGGTCGCTTCCCTCATACAAATCTAAATAGTATGGTGCATTTGAGGCTGAGCTCCATCTTTGCCTTACCTTTAATTTGCAGTCAGACATAATGTGAAATACACTAACATCATAGCCACATAAGTAATGCAAAAATAAATAAGACACAGAAATACCTTCCTTTGAAGAAACCTTGTAACACGCTGTGTCATCTGACATCTAGGTAGAACAAATCACATGTATGCAAACAAAAGACCGACATGAGACTGTAATGACCTCATGGCAAACAATGCCACTAAATGTGAAGAAGATGCTGTTACCCTGTCTGTTTCAATGAAAAATCCACAAAACTCAACCTTGGCACTAAGATTCTAGAGGGATTGTGCGTTACTGTCCTGGGTATGGGTCTCCAATCTCCACACCCAAAGAAATTGCACACTGTTCACTTACAGAACCACACCACACTCTCTCCATGAATCAATGTTTCACAGTGTCCCTCTGTCCACAGTAATTGCCTTTCACTCAAAGTGCTACTTTCACATTCACACACATATGCTCACAATTTCTAGGAAAGGCTGTTGAATCCTCCAGTTCCACACAGCTTTCTCCCTGGGCCTGGTAGTACTGCCACCACACTGAAGAAAGTCCGATATGCTCTGATTGTGCCAATTGATATCTCTTTTACAGGTACTCGGCCGAAGCAGTCTCAAAGAAGTGGTGTGTCATTCCTTAGTGTAAATGGTTACCCTCTTCTCAAGTAAGCAACAGTGCATAAACACTCTTGCAATAATAAATATTATCCACAATAGCATAGAGATAATTAAAATAGGTTTTAATTAAATAATAAAGAAAATAGCACACATACCAAATAAAATATACATAGGTTGGCACACAAAGAAGATTAAAGTTAAGCACAATAAATGTAGATAGAATTCATACAGAAAAATCTAACAACAGCTATCTAAGTTTCCTAGCTAGCTGCTACAAGGAGTACTGTACCTTATAATGACTAGCTAATTTCCACAGATAGGATGTTCTCACATCAACTTCATGCTAGTCTCTCAACATCTCATTAAGCCGCAATTATATAGCCAAAATCCTTGGGTGACTTCATTGTTGCTACAGATACTGGTCATAAACCAGGTAATCCCACACCCGTCACAACAGTATGTGTTTGTCCCAGTACCTTCACATCTGCTTCTTCTTTAATTGTATCCCAAATGGGCCTTCAAATGTTCCACTGACCATTACATTCCAATGCTGTTCTTGTCTGTTATCTTAGGAAAAGGTGTCATCCTGTTTGTTAACTAGCCCCTCATTCTGTCCTTTAACATCTGGACAAACAAAAGCTTTTACTGGGTAGCATACATTGCAAATCAACATGCCAGAAACAGAAGAAAAAACAACATACAAAGAGGAATACATGTTGCTTGCTTCAGCGTAGTATAAGCACATTTCAAAATCATTTTTTTTTAGCCCAGCATCACCTCTGGCTTCATAGACCCATTAAAACATTCCTGCATGAGACATCTCTAAGATGAATGCAAACATTGTCCAGTCAGGGCTGTTTTACTTAAAACAGATATTTTTCAATTTGCAAAGTTTATATGCCAGTTAACATTATAGTTGCTGAAGAAGGTATTTCTTATATTCTTAATTATGTATGTATTGTTTGCTTGTATTTGTTAACCGGGGTCGAACACTGATCCACATGGTTGTTTTTCAGATTCCATCCAGAAGTATCACTCATGAAACATAAAAATAACAACACAATAAGGGTCACACATTATAACAATACACAACATAAAATATTTTCAGTAGAGTGTTGCAGCTATAAACAATGTAAAAAATATTTGAAATGTGGTATGTTCAATAAATACAACATAATACATGTGTAATATTACCTTAACGTGCATAGAATTTCATATGAGTATCCATGTATGAAAGGCAACAGATTTCAATATCAAACATTTTAGGTTGGAGAAATGCCTACATAAATGCAGAAGGCTTCAGTTTTTTGATATTGATGTTGCACCTCTGAAAACTGAAGACAGAGGAAAACAAATCCTCAATATTGCAGCATTTTTTGGGGAAGGAGAGTTATGGTTGGTGAGAGAATTATATATACATAGATGCTACACAGGTCTCAATCAACAAATAAGCAGAATGTGCATTTCATTTCCCAGTTTATGAATTTTGATGAAGACCTATGGAAATGAAATATTTGCTTTTCTCAACACTTTCCTTTCCCACTCAAAAAATGGTAATTTCACAGTAAAATACAAGTGTCTAGTATAGTTTTTTTTATTTTCCATTTGGCAATTCATGCTCATTAGAACCATTTATGAAATGCTTTTAGCAAGGTACCGTTCTTTTAGAACCTTTTACTGCTACTCATGTGAGGAAGTTACAGGGAACCAAGGAACATACGATTTTTTTCACAGAAGATAAGTACTGGAGAGGTAAATGAAGCTGCATTGAATGAAACATACATCTAACTACACATTAGTCGATATATGTAAAGGAAATTTTACTGAACTTGTCTTTTCTGCAAAAATGCAGCAAACTTGCAAAGGTATATTACAGCATTGCAAGCAAACTCATTTTAGGTATGCACTGACAAAGTCTTTTTTTATTCTTGGCATTAGTGGAATTATTTCCCCTAGTGCTGAGCAATGGTGCCAAGGAAGGCTTACTTTTAATGTCTATAAGCAACTTGAACCATGTTCCCTTGGACTCAGTCAAAAGAAGGGGATCTTTCTGGTTGGACTATGATGATTGGGTATTTTCCAGTGCTGCCTTGTTTCTCCAGTGCTGCCTTGTTTCTAAACACCCATCTTAGGCACTTGGTAAGTTCTCAAACCTTTCTCATACTCAAACTGCACTTACTAAAAAGCATTTATGTCTTGCTTTTGAAGTATGTACAGTGGACTGCATCTCTGGGACAGACATTCAAGCATGGATTTTCTTTGCCTGTGAGAGTGTGCAACTACTTATTGGACTTAGAAGTCAGAGGTAGCTAGGAAATTAGTAAAATTCTTAAAACCAAATACAGAATTCTGGGATCATTATTAAACAGAACTTGAAAAAATGTAGTATTTTTTGAGTAAAATCCTTAGCTACTGTAGTGGTAGGATCAGATAAGATGATAGATAATTATTCTACATACCATCTCCCTGTTAAAATTCATTTACATATTGTACAAGATTATATTTGCCTACATCTTTAATTTTTCAAAGTCTGCTATGTAATTGCACTTATTTCAAGTAAAGAATGTTAGTATTTGACTTTAAAAGCTTGGGGCTAGTGGCTTATTTATTAGTTTAAGGGATCATGTATTAAACTGGTTTTCTATTAACTGTTTGCTTCCATTTTTGGAAGAGTGACTGTTCAATTATGGTATCAGACAAGCATATTGCAAATGGTTTATTTTAGCACTAAAACGTAATTGTGTTTTCTTGGTGTGTTGCATTGGTCTAGCTGGTGGAAACACTACTGAAAAAATAAAAAAAGGCACTGTCACTGAAAAGCTATTATTAGCACTGTGTTTTTGGTATTTAAAATTATCTCTTCTGAAAATGGGTTCTTGGACCCAGCTGGACTTACACGATAAACAAATGTTAATAAATAAGTAAATAAATATACTTCACCACTTCCCATCAAGTTGATGCCCTACACTGGATGAAACTTCCTTAGTATGATTTCTCCGATCTTTGTTATCGTCATTTTAGCCATAATCCTTGTGTCCATAACCTACATGCTTCATAGAATAATAAGTCCATAGTAGTAGAAATGCTTGATTTATTATACAAGATAAAAGCTTTTGGGAAACACCCTTCCTCAGTTATCATTGCAATTCATTTAAAAGAACAATACATTTTATTCCCTTCATTGCATAGTAGCACATGACACAGCCTGCCAATTAGCCTACATGCTGCCAGACATTGTATTTATTTGCTGTCTTTTGGCAAGAGAGTTACTCTCACTTCCACGACTGTGGGTGCTACTTGGTTTTCTTCCCTACACTTATTTAAGATGCATACTAGTTCCCTTTTATTTCGTCATATATTGGTTTGTAGAACTCAGCTGGGAACTCATTCATCCCTGTTGCCTTATCTTCCTGTTGGCTTCTAATCACTTTAATCAGTTCTAGTCCCATTATCTTCCTGTCTGGTTTCTCACTTTTCCAATGCATTTAATCTGTCCATTTCCCAAGGGTACTCCAGCACCCCTTTAACATCTGCCTAAGAAATGTATTGAGCTTCAAAAAGTCACACTACCAGCTCTTTAAGCCCCATTTTTTCTCTATTACTTCCCCTCTTTCCCAGCATTTTATCTTTGTTTTTCCATTTTTGTTTAGTTTTCATGCTAGCATCCTCTCTGTTTTCTTCCTCACCCACACCAAAAGCCTTTCTTTCTTATTGTTTTTGTTTTTATTTTCATTTCCCACAATTTCAGTTCAGCCTCTCTTCCTTTCATCAGACCCCTTTTCTTTAAGTCATTTTTGGATTTCTGTTTCTACTCTTTTTAAAGCTTTTTCTATTCATTATTATTCTATCCTTTTCTTTCATATTATGCTAATTTCCCTCATAATTTGACCCGCTGATTTTGTTTTTATTTTGTCTCATCATCTCATGTGTAGTTTTGCTTGGTCCTGTGGGTTTTCTACAGTAATCTTCATGAATCCTGCTGTAGGTGACTATCTGCTCCTACATCCTCAATTTGGCATCTTCCTACCTCTGCTGTATACCACTCCTTCTTTTCCCCATCCCGTTAACCATCATTGTCACTGGTGCATAATTTGAGATTATCTGTTTGCCTATTTCTACCTCTATTATCTTCTGGTCTTGCTGAAATCTTTTTAGAAAACAGTTCAGTCTATTTTCTTGTTATGCCCCAGACCTAGAGACTATAAATTGCTTCACTTATGTATGCCTCTCCAACCCCACTACCAACCCAAATAGATATTTCATCAGATTTTGATTAATTTTGTTCCATTCCTTTTGACCCCCTTCATATTCATCTCTGAATGAGGGTGACATGAAAGTCACATTTTTTGTAATTTGTGCTCATCTGAGCACTTTCTCTTTTCCCATTCTATAAAAAGCTTTCCTATAAAAGTCTGTCTCTTCTTTGTTCAGTGAATAAACATTGCATATTCTCTCTTTAGTCCTCCTCTATCTGTCCCCTCCCAAATGATCTATTGCTGTGACCTACTTAATGCCATGGTTTATCTTATGACTTTCTCCAATCCATTAATTTCTTAATAGTAAAGACAATCTTCTTTTCCTACCTCTTCTGACATGATTCATCAATATACCATGCATTTCTTTTCTCTGATTTTTTTGCCCATTACTCTGAGCATTATGTTTGTGCTGTTCCCATTGCACTTGTAGATAATTCTGGCTCTCTCTCTCTTTCAGTCTGGTTGAAACCCTTCCTACAGTTCAAGTTATGTTCTGTCATCCAAACTTTTCCCTAGCTTCCTCTTCTACCTGTGTGTCAGCTCCTCCTCCTTTTTCTATATCATGTTTCCCATTGGCCAGGACTTTGCTTCATTACCTGCCTTCTACCATTAACTTTTCTGCTGCCTCTTACACATTCTCCTCTACCCTGATTGTAATATTTGCCTTTGTCACTGCTGTGCACACTACTCCTTTTGACTCTTCTGGGTCACTGACCTTTTCTTCATAGTCTGTCATGTCAGTGTTGTCGCACTAATGAACTGTAAAAGGAACTTTATTCAAATAAACTGCTATGCTCTTTTGTTCCAAAATCTAAGGACTTCTTCAGAACTAAAACATTATTTGGAATACATGACTTTTAAAATATTCACTGCAGCAAGCCCACACCTATCAAACAATCACAGTGTACTAAGAAATTTAAAAGATAAAACTGTCTTAAGCAATCAAATTATTATTTAATCTCAAACAATTCCTTACTCTGGTTATTAAAGCAATATTTCTTAAACAATTTTAATCAAATAATCAACTCTTCTTATATCTCCATTATAATGAATGCTTTGATGCATTTTATTTACAGAAATATAATATATAAAACATGTTTTTCTCATCTTTCCAATAGCTTTACTCAAAATTATATTTCCACTCTAAACTTACCTACAATGATTACTTTTAAAGAAAATATTCTGATATATTGGTTTCAGTTAATGGATAAAGAAAAACTGTATTCTATTCAATATATAATTAGCAAATTTGATTTGGATGAAGACATGTGCAAACATGTAGACAATTTGTTGAATGTAAAATTAAAGTTACACAACCAAGGATAAGAGGATTTATTCCTAAATTAATTGATCTTTTAATTTTTATGATACAACAGAACATATCTGGAAAACATCTTTTATCCAAAATAGATAAAGTGATCAAAAAAGAGTTGGAATATAACAAAGAAATATATTGGATTTAAATTAAACTCATAAATAATAAATCGCCCAATGATGAGGATAAAAATCAAATTTTATCATCATCAAAACAAATTACCTGTTCACTTAAATAGAGATTATTTTCATGGAATCTTTTACACCACACAGAATTGAATTAATGTCCAATAGCAACATGGTTTGTTAGAGATGTAAATTAGACCTTAAAGATGACTGGCAACACATGTGTTTTTGATTGTGTTATATTCAAAGGATACTGGGATTAAATTGATGTTTTCCTACAGACTTTATTCTCTGATAAATTTTCTTTAACCAAATCATTAGATTTGCTTAATACTCCAGTACCAAACTGAGCAGTGAAATTGAAATATCCACACTTATGAAGTATTCTAACAATTGCAAGAAAAGTTATAACAAGAAATATAAAAAAAAGTGAATGTGCTCCCTCCTTTAACAAATTCTCTAACATCACAAATTAAGTTTGTCAACTGGAATTTATTAGTATGAAGTCAAGGTCTTCCAGAGTCACTTTTTCATATAATATCTGGAAAAATGTAAAAGAACTATTAAACAATAATGGTTGATTTTCTTAGAATAACTGGTAATGGCTGGAAACTTTTTGAATATTTTGTATTCAGTAGATACTCTTGTAAATAGTTGTTTTGTTGTGTTCATGAAATTGATTTAGTTTTTTCTTTTTCTTTTCTATGTTGGCAAATATTTCTTTCCTAATTCAAATGTTATTGCTTGTTTATTTGTTTAAAAAAATTAAAAAAAAAATCCTTAAAGTAATATTACTTAATGTTATGAAGCAATTAATTAAACAACTGAGTCACAAAAAACCATAAACACTCCATAGGGGAAAAAGGTTCCATATTTCAAAATAAAAATTGATTGACTCAGTGGGGACATAAAAAAATAAACTTTTATATAATTAATCAATTTTTATTTTGAAATAAGTAACCTTGTCCCCCTATGGCCTGAGTATTGAATGTAATTAGAGATTTTAAATTGAATTTTTTAATTATTTAATTAAATAATTAGTTTTAGGCTTGCTTATTTATGTTTGAGTATTTAAGGGACTGCTGTTTTACTCCTTGAAGGCTGTTTAGTGTTTATTGGAATAAAAGTTTTATTGTTTTTTCTGGATCTACTGGCTTGTGTGTGATTTGTGATTTTGCATTATTTTGTTTTGTTTTAATTTTGTTGAGCTATTCTACACTATTGTGAATGATAAACTAAACATTTCAGCACAGGCAGAAAAATTTAGAAGATCTGAAGATAAATATAAAAGAAAAGTACAAATAAGTAATTCACCGATGACCAAAATAAGTTTTATAGGGAATTGGGAAACAAAGCAAAATGAATAGAAACACCACCAAAAAACAAGAAACAGAAATATTTTGGATAAATATTTATGAAGATTCTGTGGAATGTAACAAACATGCTAAATGGATAGAAGTAGTAAAAGAAACAGTAAGAAGTACACATGTACAGGATATCAAATGGGATGAATTACCAGCCAGAAAAATTTAAACAAAGTTAAGAAAAGCTACTAACTGGACACCCAAATGCAGTACCCAACTTCTGGCTAAAAGTATTAACATATTTACACAAAGATTTAGCACTAAGTAAGAATTTCTTACATGCAGACCTCGAACAGACACCAACCTGGTTAATAACAGGAAAAAATGATATTCCTCCTTAGGAGTGAACCTGTAAGTTAACCAAAAAACTATAGACCAGTAACTTTCCTTCCAGTAATGTAAAAACTAAATAATGGAACTGATATCAGCTGAGTTTACAGTCATTTAGAGGAAAAATCAATCATGGCAACTGAATAAAAGAGAAACAAAAAAGTCATATGCAACAAAGGATCACTTGTTAAATAAAGCCATAATGGAAAATTGTAAAAAGAGGAAGAATTTAAGTATGGCATGGAAATATTACATAAAAAAGCATTTGATAGCATCCCACATTTATGGATAAAGGAGTCATTACAGATGTACAAAATACACCCTACATTGATCAATTACATTACAGTGACCATGAAACAGTGGCAAACCACTTTGCAACTAAGCCATGATAAAGGACAAATTATTATTCCATGGATAAAAATTTAAAGGGGCATATTTCAGGGTGATTCTTTGTTACAATTGCTCTTTTGTGCTGCCCTTGACCCATTAAGCTGTCTACTTTACAGATTAGGACATGATTACAATTTGGCTCCCAGAAAACAAATTGTAAAGACTTCTCATCTTCTTTTTGTGGATGAATTAAAATTGTTTAGTTCATCAGATGTGGAGCTAAAAGCACAACTGCATGTGGTCAAAACTTTCTCAGATGATATAAGAATGTAATTTTGTAATGATAAATGTGCAAAAGCAGTCTGTAAAGCAGGAAAGCTGCAGCACCAAGAAAATATCAGTCTGGGACAGGAATGTGATATAAAGGAACTTGAGCAGGAGGGAGTATATACATACTTTGAAAGTGATGAAGGATTGACAATAAAACATGAACAAATATGAACAAAACTCAGACAAACAAAACAAAACAAAAAACAACAATGTCAAGTACAGGCTGTTGATGTCGATACTTCAATGGAAGGGTTAGGCAACAGCAATAAGTCTGAATCTGAGGCACAGTGGGCAAAATTCACCAATTTACTTTGGAAGGTGCTACTACAGGGAAGAGATTGTTAGTAGCAGCAGGCATAAACCTAAGCCTCATATATAAAAACATGCTAAGCTTCCTTTGGAAGGAGAGCTGGGAAGGATCCCAGAGAGAGAGAGAGAGACAGCATAAATAGGCACAGCTGTCAAATCCCACTGTACAAGTCTTGACAGAAGAAGCCAAGGAGGTTCCTGATTTAAAGGGTAGGAGTAATCTGGGTACTGGGACAAAGGGGTAGTGCACAAAGAATGGGCTACTGAAGGAGGGCAAGAGAGAGAAAAATGATGCAGCCATTGGTACTCCCCAGCATCCACTACTATACACTTCTGGTCATAGTTTTCAGACCAGTTAGGAGCAAAGCATACTCAAAAGTAGGATTACTGGGAGCACCCCTGCAATACCAGGCTACAACTCTTACCACACTTTTCAGCCACCAAACCAAAACCAAAACACTAAAGGTGGAGGAGTGTCCATATTCACCAATTATATTCACACTTTCAGGCTAGTTGCCCAACACAATGCATCTGAAATTCTTCAGGTGCAACTAACACTAGGTAAGATTGCAATCCAAATTGTAGCTTGCTACAGATCCCCCACCATGCCCCAAGATTCTCACTACACCTTTCTAAACATACTGGAAAATATTAAGATACAACCAAACATCCTAATAGTGGGTGATGTCAACTGCCCTGCCATTAACTGGGAAAACTACTCAGGTACCAACACCTTTTCCCAATGGTTCTTGGAATTCATAAATTCCAACGCCGTGGATCAACTAATCCATTGTCCCACCAGGGGCTCCAATATCCTAGGCCTGGTCATTACCAACATGGGAGATATATACTCCACACTAGTGGTCACCCCCTCATTGGTCAGGTCTGACCATATGGTAATCACCCTTGACATCCACATCCCACCCCCACCCCCCCAGTAAGGAAATCTCCATAAAAAAACTTCTCCAAAGCCAACTTCATGTTACTCAAGTCAGAAGTGACAAACTTCATGACACCCATGCAGATGGGAGCTGACAGTTCAACTGCTAAATCCTACACTAAGGCACTGTACAAGCACATCCACTTGTGCACGAATCATGCCATCCCAAACAGAACCAATATGCTCTCCTCCAAAAAAAGGAAGCCAATCTGGTGGTCCCCTGCCATAATCAAACTATACAACAGAAGGAAGAAACTGTTGCAGAAGAGAGGAAAATCCCAGGATGCAAAAAACTCCCTTACCGGCCTCAGTAAAAAACTGAGATCCCTCATAAAATCCTCCAAAGCAAGTTACGAAAATAAAATTGCCAAAGATTCCAAAGACAACCACAAGGTATTCTATAGTTATGTCAAGAATCTAAATGGCAACGTTCAGATCTGCTCTGCGCTACAACAGAATGGCATTAAATATACTGAACCCAAGGATATTCCCAATATCCTGGCAGATCTATTTAGTGCCAACTTCACCCCCCCTCTCACCCCCTAAAGGGCCCATCTCAATACCAAACGATTGCCAAATTCCAGTAATCATGGCCACACAGGTAGAAACTGCACTCTCCAAAGCTAAGAATACAGCATCCATGGGACCTTTTGACATCCCGGGCTGTGTACTACATGAACTACAAAATGAATTGGCACCTCACCTAAGTGTCATGTTTAATCATAGCCTCACTTCAGGCTTCATGCCCACTGAGTGGGGCACAGCTACAGTTATCCCACTCCACAAGGGGGCTCCACCTTGGATCCCGGGAACTACCATCCCATCAGTCTGACGAGCCTGATCTGCAAGGGCATGGAATGCATTATCATGGAACTTATAAATAAAGACATTTGCAACCTTCAAACACTGGACCCCACCCAGTTTGGGTTTGTGAAAGGCCAATCTTGTTTCCTGAACCCGATTGATTCTTCAAATCAGTCTCTAGAGCTGTGGACGAGGGTAAGGCAGTCCACACAGCCTATCTGGACCTTGCCAATGCCTTCGACACCATCCCCCACTCTGGAATCATAGATAAATTTACTAAGCTGGGCATTAATCCCTATGTCACTTGATGAGTTGCCAACTGGCTTACTGACAGAACCCACACTGTAAAAGTAGCTGACTCCAAATCCAGCTCCAGACAAGTGACAAGTGGAGTACCTCAGGGTTCAGTCCTGGGACCGCTCTTGTTTGGTTCATAGGTTCATAGGTTTATAAGTTGGTACTAGTCTATTGGCCCTAGGGCCTATACAAGTCTAACCATAACAATTCCCTGGCTATTTCTTCCACAGTATTTACTTCCCTGGACACCTGTTTAGCAGGGCAACTGACGTGGTCCACACAGCCTATCTGGACCTCGTCAAGGACTTTGACACCATCCCCCACTCTGGAATCATACATAAACTTACTAAGCTGGGCATAAATCCCTATGTCACTCGATGGGATGCCAACTGGCTTACTTACAAAACCCAGACTGTAAAAGTAGCTGACTCCAAATCCAGCTCCAGACAAGTGACAAGTGGAGTACCTCAGGGTTCAGTCCTGGGACCGCTCTTGTTTGGCATCTACTTCTCTAAAGTACAGGCCAACACTAAGGGACCCTGGCTAACAAAGTTCACAGATGACTGCAAACTGGGAGCCATTACTGAATCCCCAGATTATGTGGATATTCTACAAAAGGGCCTTACAGAAACAGATGCTTGGTGCCAGAGCCATGGACTCAAGCTTAATGCCAATAAATGTATAGTTATCCCCTTTGGGAAAAAAAACATGTACCCATGAATTACCACATAGGTGGCAGTACATTAAACACCGAAAGTGTGATGAGAGACTTAGGGACACAGGTGGACAGTGGTCTCACCTTTGATACCACATCACCACAACAGTCAGGAAATCCTTCTATGTGGCACATCTCATCACTTAGGGGTTTTCATCCAGAAAAAAGGAGGTCATTGGCCCACTGTACTCATTCCTCATTAGTCTCATTATAGAGTACAATGCCCCGTTTGGTATGTACCTTAGAAGACACGTGCTGGAAAGGCTGCAGAAATACCTCACTAAAAGAATCACAGGCCTAAAACAGATGCCTTATGCTGATGTCTAAAAAAACTCCAGCTATACTCTGTGGCATATCGTCTACTCAGAGGCAATCTCTGCTTAACATACAAGGCCATGTCAAACCCTGAGCTGTTGGACATGCTCCACTTAAAGAAATCCCAATGTCTCAGAGCCACACGCTCCAGGGATCTAAACCTTGTCATCACAATGAATAAAACATGCTGGATGGATAGTTTCCTGACCCAGAGACTCCCCATATTCTGGAATAGACTGCCCCTACATGTCAAGCAGAGTGTTTCCTTGGCCCTTTTCAAAAAGAACCTTGACAATTGAATGGGAGATAGGAAATTCACCCCGGGGATCATGTCACTCACCCTGCTAGACAGGGGTCCAGGGAAGTAAATATCATGGGAAGAAATATCCAGGGAATTGTTATGGCAAGGTTTGTATAGGCCCTAGGGCTGATAGCCTAGTACCACCCTATGAATCTATATTGGCCAGCCATTACAAAAATATGTGAGAGAAAGTACGGCAAGACATGACAGTAGTATAAAAAGATAGGAAAGGTAACAGAGAGACCAAAGGCTTCTTTGGTGCCTTTACCTGTTATCAAGGAAGTATTCTAAAAGGTAGCTGTGATGCCCCACCACTGGCCCAGTAATCAAGGAGCCTCAGTCCTCCCCACTAGAACCACTGAGAGACAAACACTGGGAGGATGACAAGTACATACACAGTATTTCCAAATACAGCTCTCTGCATGAAGTGCAATTTCCCTTAAGAACAAACAGAGACCACATTCAGTCAGGGGCTGGTTTCTCTTTCTTTCTCCAGATCCTCAGTAAGACTCCCCACTGGCACATCTACAGAGTTGAGATCTCAGCTGAGTGGCCAAGCCAAAACCTCCAACACTGTGTCTGTCCAACCAGTGCTTCATGTCCCTTCCCAAGCAGCCGACACACACACTCTTGGAGATTTGTTTTACACACACACCCCTGGGAAAGGCTGGCACAGGTTTACTAGCTGTACACCCTTCTGCCCAGACTATAAGGTAGTTATTATTGCCACCAGCCAACTCTTTTTAAGGCCCTTAACAAAGGGTGTCCAGTCTTCCTGTGTAATGTTACTATCAATACAAATGGTAGTTTCACTAAGAGCAAGGCTATTAGGTATGGCCTACACAGTGTCACCAAATAAATATGCAAGTACTCTCAGAACATAAATATGTCTCTACACAGATCAGCTACAATTAAAGGTTTAAATATATTTAATAATAATTAATAACAGAACAAGAAAATACTCAGTATATACTTACAGTTACATCAGAGTTTAAAATCACAGGAAATATTTAAAACAGCATTGCAGGGCAGTCTCAAGTAAATAAAGAAAAACATCTAAGCTAAGCTTTGCTATATTCCCAACTATATTTAAGAGAATTACTGTACCCTAATAACTTACTTCAGAGCAAGCAAGTGTGTGATGAATGGTTCCTCTTTAATTGCTGTTGGCAGGTCAAAGACAAAATACAGAATACTCAGAGAGTTCTTTAATATCTCAAATATTATTGCTGGGACAGCTTGCAGAATGACATAATTTCTTGTTGTCTGACTCTTTCCCATGTGAAAGACAACCACTGATGCAGCTGGTAGCATTTAGCATCTACCTGTGAAAATTCATAAACAGGGCTTTTCTTAGATCTAAGGTAGATCCTGGAAGTCATAAAGCAATAAAACTCTTCCACATCTCAAGCTTAGTAATTTTTTTTTCTCTTTCAAGATAACACAGAGAGCTCTCTAGTATAGCCATCCTGTTTCTTGCTGTCATAAAGTAATTCAATTTCAGCTATTTTTCTGAAATTAACCTCTTGTGTTCTAGTTTACATTGTTAAAATATACACCTCTAAACAGTTACAATAGTGCAGCTATATTTCTGTTTTAATCCAGTAGGGTACACTGTGGTTATATTTTTAAGCTCAGAACTTTACAACCCCTTTTTCAACACACATTTCTGTACCAATAGTTTTATATACACTTATCATACAGTTCTAATACATTTGTAACACAAGCATATGAATCATTTTGATATTCACAAATGGCATATAGTATTTACAAAATTCCAGATAGCTGGGCTGGTAATATCTCCTTTCATGACAGTAGCCATAGATATTAAGGAGCTCTATATTCCACTGCAACTTAAGCTACAATAGCAAATGTGCTTGTTGAGTTTGCCTTTAATTCATAAGTAAAAATATTAGTAAGCCAGATTTTACCCCTATTGGTTCCATAATACATAAAGATACCTGTAAGGCTCCTGGTCTCCACTGGTAGATGCACAGGAACTGGGCTCTCCAAAATGTCCTTCTAGGATAGAAAAGCTGTCCATTGGCTGCTTCATCTTATTTCCCAACCCCCCACTCCCATGCCAGCAGTACTAGTAGCCTGACAATATTCCTGAACTTTTGCTGTCAGTGTCAGATTCTCTACCACTGTACCATCGGGCTGGCAATTAAATATATATTTTGGTTGTGGTAGACAATAGTACTAGGTATCCCACACTTCACTGAGACAAGAAATGTGGTAAATACTCTGTTACAATTTTCAGTAAGGCAGGTTTCCTATGGAAATACTGAAAGACAAAGTGGCTAATTTCATGCCAGACTTGTTCAGTTATCTGTGGCAGCATTGTGGAGTAAACCAGTTAAAACCTATCTCCAACTATCACCAAACAAACTGGTTACTGGACAAGTTGAACTCTATTCTCAAGACCACATCAAAGCATTCAAAGAGCAGTTTAAACAGGAGTGGGACATGTACCTCCCATATGTCCTCCTTGCATAGTGAGGTGTGTTAAAAAGAATTAAAAGATTTTTCACAATCTGAGCTACTTGGTGGTCACAGGGTGAAGGCCACTTGGTTTAGTTTGTAATGAATGTGAATGTAATTTCCACAAGGGGCCTGCAGTATGTACAGCATGTCCTAAATTTGAGGATTAGGTTTAGGGATCTCATGAGGGTTGGCTGAAGGGAACCTATTACAAGCATAAGAGCAGCAAAACATTTATTATGACCAGACACTGACACCCCAAGAACATACAGTAACACAAAACACAGCGGTGCTTTCTCCTCTTTAAAAGAATAAGCTGCAGGTAGCACAGGAGAGTCCTTCCAGTGCTGTGAGGAAGCTAAGTGTTGTTAATTACATGGTAAATTTGCCAAGCAAGAGGCAGAAACACAAACTATACTATGTTAATCTGATGAAGCTCTACCATGGTGAAGACATACTAGCATTTTATATATGCAGTGACGTACAAGTGGGATATCTGCTAGTAGATCTACTCAGTAAGGCTTAAGATTATACTGTAACACACACACACACACACACACACACACACACACACACACACACACACACACACACACACACACACACACAGACACACACACATACCTCTTACCTGTCAGGGAGTTGACACAATATTCCTGATGTATCCTCTTGTTTTTTGTTGGCCATCTTACATCATGACTGATTACAGTTGGTCAGTACTGCCAGACATTAAAGTTTCATTTTTCTTACATTTGTAAAGTGCATTGCAATGCTGGACCTGCTACTCTATTTACTTTTTATGTGAGTCAGAAGTAATATCTTATCAATTCTCCTTGCTGACATTTAGTGTTCCTGCCAGCTTTGTCCCGAAGGCACCGCCACATGGACGCAGCCCTCATCCCTCTCAGATGTCCTTGATATTATAAGTCACTCCTGCTGTTGCCTCTTATATGTGCCCTGTCCTTCATAACTCATGGACCATTGTTGTCAATGAATATTACCAGAAATTAAAGATTCATGGTGATATAAATAGTTTTGCCAGGTGTCTAGTTTTCCCCCTTCATCATGTCTTTCATGTTGCAAAATGTTGTATTATTATATTTTTAAGTGTCTTTAAGGCACAGCATAGAGAGAGTATCTGTGACATGGAGTGTCACACACAATATTGTACTATTTGCTTGTTTGTCTAGGGGAGCGTGGATGTATAACATCCCACCCACACACACACATACATTCATGTATATATATATATATATATATATATATATATATATATATATATATACACACACACACACACACACACACACACACACACACACACACACACACACCCCTCACCCGATTGCACTCACAGACACACTTGTCCATTTACACCCACAATCCCCTGTATACACATACACAAACACACATCTACTCTACCTATAGCTAACCACTGAACTTTGACCTGTCACATAGACAGATACATACACACACACACCCAACAATCTTACACCACTCCTACCTCTACACACATACACACACTCACTTCCTTCGTTTCTTTTGAGCAGTTTCTTTTCTTATTCTTTTCTTTCCACGTCAGGGGTAGTGTATAGCAGAAGAACGACAAAGAAACTGACCAGTAAGATGTGCAAAACAGTGGTACGACCACTACTACTATATGGTATGGAACCTGGGCAGTGCAGGTAAAACAGCTGAAAAGCCTGGAAGTGATGGAGATGAAGTAGGATGCACACTGTGGGACAGATGAAAAAAATAAGGACATCAGAGCAGAGGCCCAACTAGTGCCAGTTGCAGAGAAGGTCAAAGAGAAGAGATTATGGTAAATTAAAGGTATGTGCAGAAGAGATTATGGTAAATTAAAAGGCACGTGCAGGAGAGATTATGATAAATTAAAGGCACGTGCAGGAGAGATTATTGTAAATTAAAGGCATGTGCAGGAGAGATTATGGTAAATTAAAGGCACGTGCAGGAGAGATTATGGTAAATTAAAAGGCACGTGCAGGAGAGATTATGATAAATTAAAGGCACGTGCAGGAGAGATTATGGTAAATTAAAGGCACGTGCAGGAGAGATTATGGTAAATTAAAGGCACGTGCAGGAGAGATTATGGTAAATTAAAGGCACGTGCAGGAGAGATTATGGTAAATTAAAGGCACGTGCAGGAGAGATTATGGTAAATTAAAGGCACGTGCAGGAGAGATTATGGTAAATTAAAGGCACGTGCAGGAGAGATTATGGTAAGTTAAAGGCACGTGCAGGAGAGATTATGGTAAATTAAAGGCACGTGCAGGAGAGATTATGGTAAATTAAAGGCACGTGCAGGAGAGATTATGGAAAGTTAAAGGCACGTGCAGAAGAGATTATGGTAAGTTAAAGGCACGTGCAGGAGAGATTATGGTAAATTAAAGGCACGTGCAGGAGAGATTATGGTAAGTTAAAGGCACGTGCAGGAGAGATTATGGTAAATTAAAGGCACGTGCAGGAGAGATTATGGTAAATTAAAGGCACATGCAGGAAAGCAGAAGACAATCTGGTGATGAAGATTTGAGAGAGACTAAAAGAAGACAAGAGGAAAAAGGTGTCCAGCAGAGAGATGCATGCATTGTGGGAGAGAAGACCTGCAAGAGTCAGGCATGAATGTGAAAGGAAGTCAGAGAGTGGCATTGAATCAAGGGAGATGGTGACAGCTGCCATGAAACCCCGACTCACTGTAGAAAATGTGAAAAGGGGGTTGATAATGATAATAATGATTCTTTTCATTCCGTCTTTTATTTACCACTTCTTTTCCCACCTTCATATTTCCTTGCTTCTTCATACCTTATATATGTATAACGTTCCCCATTACTTGCAAGTCTCTTTTGTTCAACTTCTTTATTACTAAGAAAAAAGCATAGATGATAAGTCCACTATAGGATTTTTTAGATTCAAGCCTTCTCTTTCTATATCTCCACTCTTTTCACTGGATTCAATCTTAATCCCCAAATAAAATTAAAAAAATATATATTTCTAACAATTCTTTCTCCATTTTAGCTGGAAACATGGACATATCCCCAAAATATACTAGTTTTCTTAATAAATGTGTATTTAACATATGCAATTCGTTGTCAAATGATAGATTAAAATGTTTGCAGCATGATAGCATTTTTTTATTTTTTTCCAGCATTTTCCACAGTGCTATTACATTTTCATACTCTCCAAATTTCATTTCTATTAGATGTATCTCCTTCCTAATACCCAATATATTTTATTTTCTTAGTTTCACCAAACCCTTTCTCTTTCCCTTATTTAGTTGTTACCCAGCTTTCTTTAATAATTACTCAACCCACACTACCACTTCACTTGTCCATATCTTACTTATTGCCACAATCACAAAGTCATCTGCATGTGACAGACAAATCGGGATTATAAATCCTTTTCCCATTTCATATTAGGGTTCTTTCATTGCACACATATACAGGTTTGAATTATTTTTATTCATTACCAGTACAAACATACACATACTTAATGGACATACTTGCTTAACCCCCTCCCCCCAGTTTATATCTTTCCTCCCATCCACCTGTTTACTATAACATTCACACATGACATTTCCTAGCTTAATTTTTATAATATTCATTTTTACTCATATGTCTCTAGAATTTTCCACATCAAATCACCATTCTTCTACATCCTTTTTTTTGTCATTATGTTCATAAAGATTTTCCAATCTGTAAATTATCAAAATGCAAAAAAAAAATCTAGCATTGGTGTGCAAAATAAATTTATTCAGCAGCTCAACAAAGAAAACCAGCAAACTGGTTTCACTCTACTAAACAAGCCTCATCAGTGTAAAAGAAGAAGCTTACAGCCACAATTACATAACTTCTTTTTAATCACATGATTCACCATATAATATTAGAACCACACACATGTAATACAAGTATAAGCTATATTGTCATGAATGTTAGCCCCTGTATCAGTAGTGCTCCATATTTACAGATGCTATTAACATATGGCAAATAAAACACTTTATATCATTAAATATGAATATATGAAAACAATATATATAGATAGATAAACAGATATAGATATATAAAAATCCATGTCTCTTCTTTTTCATCTAAAATATGTATGAGACAAGCTTCAGCTTCAGACAAATATGTATAAACATACATTTAGATGATTGCAAATAATGTAGGTCAGAAAACCATAAAAATATTTATTAGCACTTTCTTTTAGTGTAATCACCAAACTTCTTCAGACATATACAGTTAAAACAATAACTCTTTTATATGCCATCCCATGAGCATTATGAACCAGCAGCCAATAGAAAATCACAATCACTTAACTATGTTAACCACTCAGTTGCTGAACAATGTAAAACATTAAACTATATACGTCATGCTTAATAAAGAAAGAAAAAAAGAAAAAAAACATTATATACATTTATATACACTTGTATTGCCCTTCATAAAAAAGGAATAAAATATATATGCATATTGTAATAAATCAACACATTATCTTTCAAAAACTTTCAATTTTAAAACACTGGGGAAGCAAATCATTTCATTGAACCCTGGTGGAAAACTAGCATTTAAAAATATTTGCCATCATGTTTCTTTCTGTTCTAAAAATACTTTCCAGGGCCCACCTCGAGGATCCCTCCAAACCTAATGTACTACTACAAAATACGACAGGGAAATACAAATGATATGACTGTCCAAGTGGTTATGAAACCGGAGGCTTCAGAATCAGGGTCCATAACCACAAGTGAATCGGAGGAAATGGCAGGAGCAGGGGAATGGATAGAGCAATCCCAGATACCAGAGGTGACTGTAAATGAACCCTGTGAAATTGTTTATAATTTAGCTCATGATTTTAAAATTTATAATTACACTAGTGTTCCTTTGTCTCCTGCACATGCAGAGCTTTTTAGTAAAGGCTATACTTTTGTACCTAATAAACCTGTGGACATGGTTCAACTAGTGTGTGATTTAAAGATGTACATTCGGAATTTAAATCTGCATAACATTTTTGTGGATTATTCAAATCATATGCTGGCATGTAGTAAAACTGTACGGGCTCCTAGTACTTTAAATTCAGATCTACATCATGTCTTGAAAATGTTTGAAAAAGCATGTCAAATTGATTTTAGGCATTATCTTGTACATACTAAGTGGTTGAACAATGTGTCATTTGAGGACAGGGAATTGTTAAACTACTTAAAATCTTATAATGATCTTAGGTTTATGCAGCCTGACAAAGGTGGAGGTATGGTCATAATGCAATATGATGATTATGTTCAAAGAATGTTTCAGTTGTTATATAGTGAAACTTATAGTGAAGTTTCACTAAATGAAGTTCATGTGGCTTATCAAAGCGTCAATTATGAGCTGTTGGATATGTTAATTCAGGATCAGATTTCAGTTTTGGAATACAATTATATGACTATTGACAGTCCCAGGATTCCAGCTATTTTCGGGGTCCCAAAAAATCATAAGAATTTGAGGGACCCCCCCCCCTTTACGACCCATAGTTGATTCAGGTTGGTCTAAAAGTAGTTATATAGCTCACTTTTTGGACAACCAATTGAAGCCTGATGTACTTAAAATACTTCACATTTGTTGTGATTCCTGGCAGTTTTTAACTCTGTGTAATAAGTTAATACTTTTCCAGGAAGGAATTTTTATAACAGTCAATGTCAAAGATCTTTTTAATTGTATACCACACAAGTTGGGATTGGAATGGTTTTCCCAATTTTTATTTGAGAAAATGGGGTTGAGCCGGGACAAAATTAATACATACTGTCAGCTGATGGAGTTAGTACTGGGACACAATTATATTTATTTTGAGGGACACTTCTTCAAGCAAATGCAGGGTGTGGCCATGGGCTCTGCGTGTGGGCCCCTTTTTGCTATTATTATTATTATGGCCTGGTGGGAGAGGAGTTTTTTGTTTACCAGTTTTTATTATTCTTATGTCACTATGCATATAAGATATTGTGATGATTTGTTTATTGCTTGGAAGGGTCCATCTACTGAGATTCCAGAATTTATTGAATATATTAAACAACAGATTTTTTTTAAATTTACATATCCCACTAGTTTGGACCAGATAGCCTATTTGGATGTGTTGATCTCTAAGACAGAAAGGGACATGGGATTAAAGTCTAATATATATATAGAAAATCTACTTACTCATAGTTACTTACATTATTCTAGTAGTCATCCTCTACATGTTAAATGGGGTATTGTCAAAGGTCATATGGTGAGGGCAGGACGAATGGCATCTGATTATGTAGTTATAACTCCAATACAAGATGAAGTGATAAGGAAATGTGATAGTGGTTTCTATGTCCCTCTTCTATCAGGGCATAATACCAATCACTCCATGAGGCCCACACTTGGGGAACATTCTGTGGATAGTGGTGATCCCCCTGTATTCATAAATGTGGACAGTAATTAAGTCACTACAGCTCCATCAAGTCCATCTCAAGGCAAAAATATTTTCTGCCCTTTTGTTACCACTTATCATAGTAATAGTTACATTGTTTCTGACATTCTACGCAAAAACTGGAACATCATTATGAGTGATCAGGATTTAATGGATAGACTGGGACTACATCCTAATATAGTGTTTAAAAGAGGTCCCAGTATTAAAACTAGTTTAAAAAGGCAGGAACAGGTTGTAAAAATTGGTAAGATGACCCCTTGTGGGATGTGCCGTCAATGTTGTTATGCTTTTACTGATTCATGTATTGAAGTAGGTAACAAAAACTACATCTAAGGGGCAGGTATAGTTGTTATACCCAAGCTGTAGTTTATATTGCCTTCTGGTTGCAGTGTCCAGCATTTTATGTTGGAAAGGCCCAGCGTAAATTAGCTCAAAGAATTTATGAGCACTTTTAGGAGATTTCACATAGGAAGGAATATAATGCATTATACATGGCATTTAAAAGTACATCCTGAACATATTTTTATTTGTAGTGGTACATCAGGAGCAGGGGAATGGATAGAGCAATCCCAGATACCAGAGGTGACTGTAAATGAACCCTGTGAAATTGTTTATAATTTAGCTCATGATTTTAAAATTTATAATTACACTAGTGTTCCTTTGTCTCATGCACATGCAGAGCTTTTTAGTAAAGGCTATACTTTTGTACCTAATAAACCTGTGGACATGGTTCAACTAGTGTGTGATTTAAAGATGTACATTCGGAATTTAAATATGCATAACATTTTTGTGGATTATTCAAATCATATGCTGGCATGTAGTAAAACTGTACGGGTTCCTAGTACTTTAAATTCAGATCTACATCATGTCTTGAAAATGTTTGAAAAAGCATGTGAAATTGATTTTAGGCATTATCTTGTACATGCTAAGTGGTTGAACAATGTGTCATTTGAGGACAGGGAATTTATAAACTACTTAAAATCTTATAATGATCTTAGGTTTATGCAGCCTGACAAAGGTGGAAGTATGGTCATAATGCAATATGATGATTATGTTCAAAGAATGTTTCAGTTGTTATATAGTGAAACTTATAGTGAAGTTTCACTAAATGAAGTTCATGTGGCTTATCAAAGCGTCAATTATGAGCTGTTGGATATGTTAATTCAGGATCAGATTTCAGTTTTGGAATACAATTATATGACTATTGACAGTCCCAGGATTCCAGCTATTTTCGGGGTCCCAAAAATTCATAAGAATTTGAGGGACCCCCCCCCCCTTTACAACCCATAGTTGATTCAGGTTGGTCTAAAAGTAGTTATATAGCTCACTTTTTGGACAACCAATTGAAGCCTGATGTACTTAAAATACTTCACATTTGTTGTGATTCCTGGCAGTTTTTAACTCTGTGTAATAAGTTAATACTTTTCCAGGAAGGAATTTTTATAACAGTCGATGTCAAAGATCTTTTTAATTGTATACCACACAAGTTGGGATTGGAATGGTTTTCCCAATTTTTATTTGAGAAAATGGGGTTGAGCCGGGACAAAATTAATACATACTGTCAGCTGATGGAGTTAGTACTGGGACACAATTATATTTATTTTGAGGGACACTTCTTCAAGCAAATGCAGGGTGTGGCCATGGGCTCTGCGTGTGGGCCCCTTTTTGCTATTATTATTATTATGGCCTGGTGGGAGAGGAGTTTTTTGTTTACCAGTTTTTATTATTCTTATGTCACTATGCATATAAGATATTGTGATGATTTGTTTATTGCTTGGAAGGGTCCATCTACCGAGATTCCAGAATTTATTGAATATATCAAACAACAGATTTTTTTAAATTTACATATCCCACTAGTTTGGACCAGATAGCCTATTTGGATGTGTTGATCTCTAAGACAGAAAGGAACATGGGTTAAAGTCTAATATATATAGAAAATAACTTACTCATAGTTACTTACATTATTCTAGTAGTCATCCTCTACATGTTAAATTGGGTGTTGTCAAAGGTCATATGGTGAGGGCAGGACAAATGGCATCTGATTATGTAGTTCTAACTCCAATACAAGATGAAGTGATAAGGAAATGTGATAGTGGTTTCTATGTCCCTCTTCTATCAGGGCATAATACCAATCACTCCATGAGGCCCACACTTGGGGAACATTCTGTGTATAGTGGTGATCCCCCTGTATTAGTAAATGTGGACAGTAATTAAGTCACTACAGCTCCATCAAGTCCATCTCAAGGCAAAAATATTTTCTGCCCTTTTGTTACCACTTATCATAGTAATAGTTATATTGTTTCTGACATTCTACGCAAAAACTGGATCATTATGCGTGATCAGGATTTAATGGATAGATTGGGACTACATCCTAATATGGTGTTTAAAAGAGGTCCCAGTATTAAAACTATTTTAGAAAGGCAGGAACAGGTTGTAAAAATTGGTAAGATGACCCCTTGTAGGATGTGCCGTCAATGTTGTTTGCTTTTACTGATTCATGTATTGAAGTAGGTAACAAAAACTACATCTAAGGGGCAGGTATAGTTGTTATACCCAAGCTGTAGTTTATATTGCCTTCTGGTTGCAGTGTCCAGCATTTTATGTTGGAAAGACCCAGCGTAAATTAGCTCAAAGAATTTATGAGCACTTTTAGGAGATTTCACATAGGAAGGAATCTAATGCATTATACATGACATTTAAAAGTACATCCTGAGCATATTTTTATTTGTAGTGGTACATCAGGTTCGGAGGGACCCTCGGGGTGGGCCCTGGAAAGTGTTTTTAGAACAGAAAGAAACATGGTGGCAAATATTTTTAAATGCTAGTTTTCCACTCAATGAAATGATTTGCATCTTCAGTGTTTTAAAATGAAAAGTTTTTGAAAGATAATGTGTTGATCTATTACAATATGCATATATATTGTATTCCTTTTTTATGAAGGGGAATCAAGTGTATATAAATGTATATAATGTTTTTTTTTCTTTTTTTTTCTTTCTTTATTAAGCATGACGTGCAGTTTTATAGTTTAGTGTTTTACATTGTTAACTGAGTGGTTAACATAGTTAAGTGATTGTGATTTTCTATTGGCTGCTGGTTCGTAATGCTCATGGGATGGCATAGAAAAGAGTTATTATTTTAATTTTATATGTCTGAAGAAGTTTGGTGATTACACTAAACGAAAGTGCTAATAAATATTTTTATGGTTTTCTGAGCTCCATTATTTGCTATCATCTACTGCCAGTTTTTGTTTTTTCAGTGTCTTTGGTTTGTTGTTGTTTTATTAAACATACATTTAGCTTCCTGATGTTAAAAGGGCATTTTCTTCATGTTTGCATCTAATGACACTGAAATGGTTACACAGCCTCTGCTTAAACATACAGCTTTGTATATAAAGCACATTATTCGGATTGTGTATGTGGTATTACATTTGATTAACTGATAAGTGTCATAACATTTTGTAGTACTTTTGGGAGGTAAAAACATCTGTTTTGACCACATATGTGCAAAAGTTACAATGCCCCCTTTGAACCATCTAGCCATGACTGGCTTACTCAGCAACAGCAGTTTATAATACCTTTTTGCTTATATGCCACTTTCTACAACTTATTTACTCTTTCACAAGATAAAAAGGCATGCTTTAATATTTCTAACTTTTAACAAAATCTTTCTGTTGTTTTTTTTATCACAATACTTTTCACTGGTAATTTATCAACAGTCAGTCATCATAAAAAATCTTTTTAATGTATACTTTTACTTAAAATTCCTTTTCTTTTTTAATAGCTGATATAATATTTTCTAAGCCTTAAATATGTTCATACAATTCTTTCCTACTTTAAGATTTTTCACATTCAATTTCCCTAACAAAATTTTACTTTGATAGTCTTCATTTAATGACTGACAGTATTCTTCGTCTTTTTCAAAACTTTCCTACAAATATTTATACTTATCTTCAAAAATCTTCGCAGTCATTTTCTTCTCTCCACTTTTCCTACATTTCAATACTCAGAACTGCAAAGATGCTGCATATATTATTGTGTTCATCAGACCTAGACCTCTATTTTCATCCCTTAAACACAGCACTTCTCTTTTCACAGGGTTTAATGAAGAACCATAAATTACAGAAAACACCAATTGTACAATCTCCTTCTCTTTATTATTTGGCATCATACAAGCACTCCCCAAATACAATATCTTTTTCATTATCATAGAATTTATTAAATATGTTTTTTATTCTTAAGGGACAATTTAAAAGCTTTCACAGCAAAGCAATCTCCTTTATTTTCATAATCATCTCTTCCCATGATTAGCCAGTATCCAGAATCCCAGGGGTGACAGGTGCAGGCCATCTCTGGCAAAGCATTGTGGTTTGTCAATCATGTCATCCCAGGCAGGCAGTTACTGGATCCCCTTAGAATGACACCAGAAGCTTAGCCAATTGTTGAAGTCAATCATTTTGTTCTTGTACTGTGGTATCATTCTGGGTGATGGCAGGATGCTACTCAGGGCTACATGATCTGAGAGCTCTTCCATGTCTCTTTTCATGTAGTCCAGGGAGGTATGTCTCAGGTCATTCACTCCAACATAAATAATGATGGAGTAATATTTGTAGTTGTTGTGGAGTGACCTGAGTGCATGCATTATGCCTCTGCTTAAACATACAGCTTTGTATATAAAGCACATTATTCGGATTGTGTATGTGGTATTACATTTGATTAACTGATGTGTCATAGCATTTTGTAGTACTTTTGGGAGGTAAAAACATCTGTTTTGACCACATATGTGCAAAAGTTACAATGCCCCCTTTGAACCATCTAGCCATGACTGGCTTACTCAGCAACAGCAGTTTCTAATACCTTTTTGCTTATATGCCACTTTCTACAACTTATTTACTCTTTCACAAGATAAAAAGGCATGCTTTAATATTTCTAACTTTTAACAAAATCTTTCTGTTGTTTTTTTTATCACAATACTTTTCAGTGGTAATTTATCAACAGTCAGTCATCATAAAAAATCTTTTTAATGTATACTTTTACTTAAAATTCCTTTTCTTTTTTAATAGCTGATATAATATTTTCTAAGCCTTAAATATGTTCATACAATTCTTTCCTACTTTAAGATTTTTCACATTCAATTTCCCTAACAAAATTTTACTTTGATAGTCCTTCATTTAATGACTGACAGTATTCTTTCGTGTTTTTCAAAACTTTCCTACAAATATTTATACTTATCTTCAAAAATCTTCGCAGTCATTTTCTTCTCTCCACTTTTCCTACATTTCAATACTCAGAACTGCAAAGATGCTGCATATATTATTGTGTTCATCAGACCTAGACCTCTATTTTCATCCCTTAAACACAGCACTTCTCTTTTCACAGGGTTTAATGAAGAACCATAAATTACAGAAAACACCAATTGTACAATCTCCTTCTCTTTATTATTTGGCATCATACAAGCACTCCCCAAATACAATATCTTTTTCATTATCATAGAATTTATTAAATATGTTTTTTATTCTTAAGGGACAATTTAAAAGCTTTCACAGCAAAGCAATCTCCTTTATTTTCATAATCATCTCTTCCCATGATTAGCCAGTATCCATAATCCCAGGGGTGACAGGTGCAGGCCATCTCTGGCAAAGCATTGTGGTTTGTCAATCATGTCATCCCAGGCAGGCAGTTACTGGATCCCCTTAGAATGACACCAGAAGCTTAGCCAATTGTTGAAGTCAATCATTTTGTTCTTGTACTGTGGTATCATTCTGGGTGATGGCAGGATGCTACTCAGGGCTACATGATCTGAGAGCTCTTCCATGTCTCTTTTCATGTAGTCCAGGGAGGTATGTCTCAGGTCATTCACTCCAACATAAATAATGATGGAGTAATATTTGTAGTTGTTGTGGAGTGACCTGAGTGCATGCATTATGCCTCTGCTTAAACATACAGCTTTGTATATAAAGCACATTATTCGGATTGTGTATGTGGTATTACATTTGATTAACTGATAAGTGTCATAGCATTTTGTAGTACTTTTGGGAGGTAAAAACATCTGTTTTGACCACATATGTGCAAAAGTTACAATGCCCCCTTTGAACCATCTAGCCATGACTGGCTTACTCAGCAACAGCAGTTTCTAATACCTTTTTGCTTATATGCCACTTTCTACAACTTATTTACTCTTTCACAAGATAAAAAGGCATGCTTTAATATTTCTAACTTTTAACAAAATCTTTCTGTTGTTTTTTTTATCACAATACTTTTCACTGGTAATTTATCAACAGTCAGTCATTATAAAAAATCTTTTTAATGTATACTTTTACTTAAAATTCCTTTTCTTTTTTAATAGCTGATATAATATTTTCTAAGCCTTAAATATGTTCATACAATTCTTTCCTACTTTAAGATTTTTCACATTCAATTTCCCTAACAAAATTTTACTTTGATAGTCCTTCATTTAATGACTGACAGTATTCTTTCGTGTTTTTCAAAACTTTCCTACAAATATTTATACTTATCTTCAAAAATCTTCGCAGTCATTTTCTTCTCTCCACTTTTCCTACATTTCAATACTCAGAACTGTAAAGATGCTGCATATATTATTGTGTTCATCAGACCTAGACCTCCATTTTCATCCCTTAAACACAGCACTTCTCTTTTCACAGGGTTTAATGAAGAACCCTAAATTACAGAAAACACCAATTGTACAATCTCCTTCTCTTTATTATTTGGCATCATACAAGCACTCCCCAAATACAATATCTTTTTCATTATCATATAATTTATTAAATATGTTTTTTATTCTTAAGGGACAATTTAAAAGCTTTCACAGCAAAGCAATCTCCTTTATTTTCATAATCATCTCTTCCCATGATTTGTTAGCAACGTCTGCCTTTCCAAACTTTACTCCTAACAAAATAATCTCATTTTTTTAAATTGTATTCCTTCTAGATGCATCAAATCTCACATTCTTTTATTCACCTCTTTGTTTACCTGCAACCACACACATTGTAACATTTTTTTAATTTAATCAACATTTCTTTCATTCCCAGTCTATGTTTTATTGCAATTATAATGCCATCTGTGGATGAGATCAAAATTGCCATACTGTTTCCTTTCATGTAATATGCACCCTTTCCCATTATATGCTGCATTTTACTTGCTATCACATTCATTAATAAGAAAAATAAACTACTCATTGGTTTTTCCTTACCTCACATCACTTTTTATGACTGTTCTTGAACTTAGCCGCCCACTCACTAAGATAACAAGCTTGCTATTTTCATATGCTGATCTTAGAACTTTTAGGTTCATACGTTCGTACTAGACTATTGGCCCTAGAGCCTATATAAGCCTAGCCAAAAAGGTTCCCTGGCTTTCGCCACCCAAGAAAATTAGTTTCCTGTGCCCCTGTTGAGCAGAGCCACAGAAGTGATCCCCGGGGTGAATTTCCTGTTTCCCATCCAATTGTCAAGATTTTTCTTAAAGAGGACCAATGAGGAGCTTTGCTTGGCATGAATGGGTAATCTGTTCCAGAGCATGGGAAGTCTCTGGGACAGGAATCTAGCCCTCCAGCATGTTCTGTTTATTGTGGTGACAAGTTTTAGGTCCATGGAGCATGTGGCTTGGAGAGATTGGGATTTTCTGAAGTGCAGCATGTCCATCAGATCTGGGTTAGACATGGCTTTGCATGTTAGGCAGAGGTCGCCTGTGAGTAGGTGATATGTGATGGAGTAAAGCTGGAGTTTTTTTGAGACGGTCTGTGTATGGCATCTGTTTGAGGCCAGTAATCCTCTTAGTGAGGTATTTCTGTGGCCTTTCTGGATGTTGTAGATGTCTTACGCGGTACATGCCAAGTGGGGCATTCTACTCTATAATGGGTCTGATGAGGGATGAGTAGAGAGGAACAATTGCCTCTTTTTTTCTGGAGGAAAACCACTTTGTGATGAGGTGTGCCATGTAGAAGGGCTTCTTAACTACTGTGGTGATGTGATTATCAAAGGAAAGACTACTGTCCACCTGTGTCCCAAGGTCTCATCACATTTTCAGTTTTTAATAGGCTACCACCTATGTGGTAGTTCATGGGTATGGTGTTTTTCCCAAAGGGAATAACATTGCACTTCTTGGCATTGAGCTTGAGGCCATGACTTTGACACCAAGCAACAGTCTCAGTGAGGCCTCTTTGTAAAATGTACACATCCTTAGGTGATTCTATTATGGCTCCTAGTTTGCAGCCATCTGCAAACTTCATCAGCCAGAGACCAGCTGTATTAGTCTGGACATCTGAGGAGTAGATACCGAACAAGACAGGACTCAGGACCAAACCTTGTGGTACTCCACTTGTCACTGATCTGAAGTCGGATTTGGAGTCAGCTATTTTCACTGTGTGGGTTCTGTCAGTGAGCCAGTTGGCCACCCATCTTGTGACATAGGCATTTATTCCCAGTCTAGTGAGTTTCTCTATAATACCAGAGTGGTGGATGGTGTCGAAAGCCTTGTTGAGGTCAAGATAGGCTGTGTGCACCACCTTACCCTCATCTATGGCTTTGGTGACTGCTTCAAAGAAGTCAATCAGGTTTAGGAGGCATGATCTACCTTTTACAAACCCAAATTGAGTGGGGTCCAGAGTTTGGAGGTTACCTATGTCTTTGTTTATAAGCTCCAAGATGATGCGTTCCATGGCCTTGCAGACCAGGCTAATGGAGGCGGTAGTTCCCAGGGTCTGTGGTGGTACCCCTTTTGTGGAGTGGGATATCCGTTGCTGTGTGCCATTCAGTAGGCACAAAGCCTGAAGTTAGGCTATGGTTGAACATGGTACTTAGGTGCAGTACCAGTTCATTCTGTAGTTCATGCAGAGTGCTGCCTGGGATGTTGTCTGGACCCATGGATGCTGTGTTCTTGGCTTTGGAGAGTGCAGTCTTTACTGGTGCATCTGTGACTACAGGGGCTTTGCATTCTTCTGGGATAGAGATGGGCCCTTTGGAGGGTGTGGGGGGGTAAAGTTTGCACTGAGCCTGTCTGCCAGGATGTTGGTAATATCAGTTGGTTCTGTAAATCTAGTGCCAGTGTGCTGTAGCTCAGAGCAGATCTGAGTGTTGCCATTGGGTTTCTTGACATAGCTGTAGAATGCTTTGTGGTTGTCTTTAGAATCAGTGGTGATTTTATTTTTGTAACTAGCTTTGGAGGATTTTATGAGGGATCTCAGCTTCTTATTGAGGCTGACCAGGGAGTTCCTGCAATCATGGTATTTTACTCTTTTTTGCAACAGCTTCTTCCTTCTGTTGTAGAGTTTGTTTATGGCTGGGGACCACCAGATTGGCTTCCTTTTTTTGGAGGATAGCATCTTGGTTCTGTTGGGGATGGCACAGTCCATGAACTCATGTATGTGCATTTGTATAGGATTAGCATTTGTAAAGGATTCAGCAGTCATGCCTCTATTTTCCACTTCTGTCTTAAGAAGCATGAAGTTGGCTTTGGAGAAGTTTTTTACAGTGTTTTCCTTAATGGGTGTGGGATATGGATGTCTAGGGTGATTAGCTTGTGGTCGGATCTGATCAGCGAGGAGTTGACCTCTGGCATGGAGCATCAGTTACCCATATTGTTAATGACCAGGTCCAGGATATTGCTGTCCCTGGTAGGGGTATGGACAAGCTGATCCAGGGCATTGGAATTTATGAATTCTAGAAAACGTTGAGCAAATGAGTTAGTACATGAGTAGTTTTCCCAGTTGATGGTGGGGTAGTTGAAATCTTCCATTATTAAGGTATTGGGCTGTACTTTAATATTATCCAGTATATCAAGAAATGTGGCATGAGTGTCCTGGGGCATGGCAGGGGATCTGCAACAAGCTACAAGCTGGATTGCAGTCTTGCCCAGTGTTAATTGTACTTGGATAATTTCGGATGCATTATGTTGAGCAACTAGCCTGGAGGTGTGGATATCTTTTATGGATATGTACACGCCTCCTCCTTTAGTGTTTTGGTCCAGGTTAGGTGGCGGAAAGGTGTGGTATGAATTATAGCCTGGTAATGCAGGGGTGCTCCCTGGAGCCTTGAACAAGGTCTCTGTCACTGCACAGATGTCGCTGTTCTCCATCTTAAGGAGTGCCTCGAGTGAGTATATTTTGAGGTTTAGACTTCTAGCACTGAGTAGCATTACCCTCAGATTTAGCTTGTTTGTACCTGCTATAGTGGTGAGTTTGACATTTGAACCTTGCCTAAAAATGGCACTATAGGGTGGACCTGGCACCTGATAGGCAGATGACAGTAACTTTATTCTTGTTTAGCCTGGTGAGAGGGATGTCAGTGTGCCTGATTATAGAGTCACCTATGACTAGTGTGTTGGGTATGTTGTTTTGCCTTATGGGCTGAGGTTGAATGGCACACTGATTTTGTGGCCTATGTGTCATTTGGGTAGTGTTAGGGGTGGTGGTTGCTAGCGTTTCAGTTTTTGAGGTCTCTGTTATTTGGGCAGATTTTTATTGAGAGCCTCCATGAATGTAGGTGTGTGTTTTGTGTTACTATGTGTGGTTTTAGGTGGTGCAGGTTTTGATGGACTATGTGTTGAGTGTGGTGTGGTGCAGGTGTTTACATTCTCCTCTTGACTGCCTAGTCCAGTCTTGGCTGGAGAGAGCTTGTTTTCCAGTTTGGCTATATAAGTGCATCTCTTACAGGTTGTAGTGTTGGGTGGTAGGAAGAGAGAGCTGTCAGTGTACATGAGGCAATTGCTGCATTGCCCCAAGATGCCCAGATTAATCAGGTGGACAGGGGAAACATTGGGAACTGACCCTTAGACATGCCTGGTTAGGTGCTTATCAATTTAAGTACTAAAAACTGTTTTCCTCTTGACAAGTGGGGAAAGTTGAGTGTTGCAGTAATTTGTAGATTATTTAGTGCTTGCAATGAGTTTTGAACAAGTGCTGAGCCCAAAGAAACAGTTTTGAGTACTAAAACTAGAAAACTGGCTAGTTCTAAGGGAAAGTTTGAAGAACAGACTTTCTGGGACCAGAAATAGTTTAACTGTAGTTAAACGGTGCTGCGCAATGCACAAAACCATGCAAACATGGGTTTTTAAACAGAAAGATGAAAGGGATAGAAATAGCCCAAAACAGCCAATAAAACTACAGATTCTGAGTTGAAACCACTCCTGCAGTGACAGATAGGCTGCTCAAAGCTCACCACTCTCACTGATGGATGGAAAAGTTCCCTCTATCTTAGTAAGGTCTGGGCAACACAGAAACTACAAAACAGCCCAGAATTCAGCAAAATCTGAAAACTGGACTCTACTGGTTATAGAAAGGTAGGAAACGAGTAGAGAGATAGGATTTTTTTTTAAATTACAACAGATACAGTAATACAAACACTTTTGAGGCAGTAAAATGGCTAGCACACTTGAGTGTGCAGCCCACAATAGTTAAACAGTTGGAAAACACTTAAAAACTTTGTTTAATACTTTACCTTTCAGACCATATTGTTGTTAAGCATTCCATGGCTTATGTTCCACATAATCACAAGCTTTATTCATATCCCCAATCATCGTTGCCTCTTCTCCCCCATACATTATGTTATCTATTACTTCCCAAGAATAACCAGCAAATCCTAAATTCTCTTTCCTTTAATGGCATATATTTCTTCTGCCTTCACTTCATGTATTATTTTTCCAAACCTCATCTGTATTATTTTCATAAATATTTTATAATCCACATTATTTGTATTTATACTTATTTAATTCACTGTCTCTAGTACAGTATTTAGATGATGCCACAATTATCTGTATTGCAAAAGACATCAATAAACTTCAAGAACTTACCCAGGAGTCATTCTCCTCTACAGAAACCTGGCTGACATCTGCCCAGCTATACCTGAACCCAAATAAATCCTAAGTAATCTTATTTAATCCCAAACAGCTTACAAACAAAACATCATTCTCAGTTACCTAATCCAACAAAACAAAAACTGAACTTGTCACACATATTAAATTGTTAGGGATCTGTGTAGATGAGAACCTAAAATTCTAGACACACGCATCCAAAATATAGTAAAATAAATTACACAAAAAACTGCATTCTCTCTATACATCCAACCCTCCTTCTCAGTCACCATAAGATAACATATCGCCTCTTCTCTCCTCTTGCCTACTTTAATATATCCTGCATCTATGCTTAACAACATCCAAGTGACCTTGCTAAACAAATTTGAGCAATCTTACTACAAAATAGCAAGATTCACTGCCAAACCTTCCAAATGGAACCCACCACTGTGCTGCCTAAGGGAATTACAGTGGCTGGAATTCCCACCTTATCCAAATTATTCACAACTTCCACAAATCCATAACATTGTGTATAAACCTAACAACTGTCCTTATAGCTCCAACCTCATACAAATATATAATCCTTCCAGGCTACTACATACAGTGGACAAATACCTATTACATATATCCAAAGCCATCAATTCTGCTGGCAAAATCACTACTCTCCCACCACCAGTCTAAATCCTGAAACTCTATTCCACTAGCAATATGAAAAGAACATGCCCTAAAATAATTTAGAACTCAAGCAAACCCCTATCTACTTATTTATCAGCTCTGCACATGTGATATCCCCTGGATAATCTCCAGACCCCTACTAGCTGTCACCACTCCTATGTAACCAGCCATAATACAGCTACTTCTTCACAATGTCTAACTGACTGTCATCTACCCTTCTCCACTACTGCCTCTCTCTCTATTTTATCTGGAGCCCCCTCAATACACCGTCAGAATTTGCAACCATCTTCATCATATAATTACTTCACTGTGTCCTACTCAATATCTATTTACAGTTGATTCTATTTGAAAATAACTAGACTCTTATAAGCTTGATATTAACTAATATTTTACTGTATTCGTAACTGTCATTTTTCATTAACTGTCATATCATTACTATTCTATATACATTTATTATTCTATTTATGTACATTTTTATTAACTGTCATATCATTACTATTCTATACATGTATGTATGTACATTTATTATGTACATCTTAGATAACTGCTCTCTACTCATTCTGTAAAATGGAGCATTTCTTCCTGGACTTCCTCTGAAAATGGGACTTGTGTTCAGTCGGACTTTCCCGGTAAAAAATAAAAGGAATAAATAAATAAATTTAATGAGACAGGCCTCCAATACCTAATGTCATTTTTCTCACATTTTTTCCACATGAATTTAATAACCCTTTAACATATAGTTTCTATTTCATATCGCAAAAGTCATCAATAAACATTAAAGATTTTCAGTAAAAAAATCTCCATACTTTTAAAATCGTATACATCCCATACCATCCTTACCAGAAACTGAATCTACTTTATCTTTAAAATCACACTTAATCTTTTTTGAAATCCTACCAACACCTCCTCAGAAAATGTATTGACTCCCCCTCACCTCGTCTTTTTTTCTTTTACTTTTTTCATGCCTTTACATCCTTCTCAACAACTTCCACAGTTTGTTTATTTACAAACATCCTTCTTTAACCTTTCATTTTTTAAGCCTACTTCATTTAACCAAATATATTTCCTATTTTTTCCATTTAAATAATATTTTGTTTAATAAACTTTTAAATTTATACTTACCTCTTTCGTATTCTTCTCTTTATTTAATAAAATACTCCCTAAATTATATATAATTTCATTTTGTAATTCACAATACTTTTGTTTTTTCTTCTTCTTTCTTTCCTGCAATTTCAGCTGTAAGTAAACCTTCCTATACCTTTTTTAAACTTTCTTGACATTCGAAGATACAAAAAAAATCATACTATTATGATATTTTCATAAATGTTTAAATTCCTCTATTACTATAGCCTGATGTATATTTAAATTGTTAATATTTTTAATCTTTTTTATTACATTTTCACTACTTCCTTTTATCCATACAGCCATATGATCTGAAAAACATGTCGTAACAGCACCACCTGATACTTCTTTAATATTTTATGGCATTAGAAAATAATCAATTTCCTTTTCTAGCTGGCATTGATGCATCCATTGGTTTTCATTGTATATTTTCAAATGCTCCACTCAAATTATCTTTCTTATCTTCTTTATAACGTATTCTACTTTCCTCTTAAGAGCTATTGTATCATAATTAAAATCATCCATTACAGTTATATTCATATTTACAATTATGAAGGATTTCAAATCTTCAAATAACTTTCTTTCATTCCTGTTTGAGCATATATTCATATAATCCTATAAACATCTATCCCCTATCAAATGCCCACCACAGTACATCTGCCTGCTTGTAGAACTCAAAATTCTAGTAGTTTACATTCTCATTAAAAATTGATCCTGTGAAAATTTCTTCTGTCCCAAATTTCATGCAAACACCCTATAAGTTTTCAAACTGAACCATGAAATTCTTCAATAACTCTTTTGGCCAGTAAACAAATTGTATCTACTTTCCACTTAACACACCATTCCAAATGCTAATTCTTCTAAAATTATTTATCAAACGATTCACATTCAGAGAAATAATTCTGACACTATTCTTTATTTATTTATTTATTTATTTTTAGTTTTTGGTGGGATATTTCTAAACTTTCTCCTCCTAATTCTTACTCTTGAAGACTAGTCTCTTCCTAAAGACATATTTACTCTAAGGAAAAATATTTTTTTCACATTCTTAAAGACAATTTTCAAATGTTCAGATTTAAATGCTATATCACAGATGTCCTGTAATTCACGAATGTACAACGGGTCTATTTGTTTTTACATAAATTCTAATGGAATAATAATATTGTCAGAAACAAAATGTCTATGACACAGTCTTTTTTTAGTCTGAATTTTAATCACATGGCATTTTTTAATATATTTGCTATGGCTGTTTGCTGTTCCTGATTCTTCCCCATCACTGCCACATCTGGTTTCTTTTGTGAAATAATCCTTTTGGTTGTACTCTCTGCTCCTTTTTGAACTCTTTTCCAGCCCTTTGTTGTTCACACTCCTTTGCTAATACCCTTTCTGCTTACTCAGCCTAGAACAGTTCTGACTCCTCTCCCAATTCTTCTTTCTCCAACAACTCCACCAGTTGAATATTTACATGACTGCTTGGTAACACCTCCATAATCACTCATTTCTAATTGCATACCATTTCCTGATTTGGGTTGCTTAGGATAAATTTTGACATGCTTCTTCACTCTGAGCATAACACTAACAACAGTGGAACTTTCCTGTTCCACTCCAGCACTGTGCCATTTCTACTCCTTCATTGCATTGCTTTGCCCTGTAGCTTTCTTGTCAGGAATGGAAGTGAATATTTCATCAAAAACAGTAGGGGAAATTCTCCTATGCCTTCAGCAAATTTCCCCTAGTAGTATAAATACCAGCGTGGGTCTTTCATGAAAAAAAAAGGCACTAACCTAATGGGGCTAACCCTGTCAGCAAAGAACAAAAAATAAAAATAACTATGCTTAGCTGCATCAATTTAGTATATCTTATTTAAATATGAACAAGATGAGAAACATACAGCTTACATGGGTCAGTAAAAAATACAGAAAAGTTGGAGAGCTAAATTATATTGCAATCGATACACAACGGTGAGATACAGAGAGAGAGTAAAACTTTGTAGTGTCTAATATTGGGTTGCTTTCAGGTAATTTGGTAACTTCATTGTATTGTTTTGTTAGCAATGCACTAGAGTTTTTGTTATCAAATATAGTGTTTGTTTTGTATCAAGCTAGCAGAAGGTTAATTAAAGAATGTAATTCTCTAGATGGCATATGACAGCTCAGTATGGGAGAGAGATCAGGACACAGTATGTTACATACTAGCTTGTGGATTAATTCTCTAGATGGCATATGCCAGGCCAGTATGGGAGAGAGTTCCGGACATAGTATGTTACATACTAGCTTGTGGATTAATCCTCTAGATGGCAAATGCCAGCTCAGTATGGGGGAAGAGTTCTGGACACAGTATGTTACATACTAGCATGTGGATTAATTCTCTAGATGGCATATGACAGCTCAGTATGGGAGAGAGTTCCTGACAAAGTATGTTTCATATTAGCTTGTGGATTAATTTTCTAGATGGCATAAGCCAGCTCAGTATGTGAGAGAGTACCAGGCACAGTATGTTACATACTAGCTTGTGGATTAATTCTCTAGATGGCATATGCCAGCTCAGTATGGGAGAGAGTTCAGGACACAGTATATTACATACTAGCTTGTGGATTAATTCTCTAGATGGCATAGCCAGCCCAGTATGGGAGAGAGTTCAGTATACAGTATGTTACAAACTAGCTTGTGGATTAATCCACTAGATGGCATATGCCAGCTCAGTATGGGATAGAGTTCCAGACACAGTATGTTACATACTAGCTTGTGGATTAATCCTCTAGATGGCATATGCCAGCTCAGTATGGGGGAGAGTTCCAGACACAATATGTTAAATGTTTGCTTGTGGATTAATTCTCTAGATGGCATATGCCAGTTCAGTTTGTGAGAGAGTGCAGGACACTGTATGTTACATACCAGCTTGAGGATTAATCCTCTAGATGGCATATTATAGCACAGGATGGGAGAGAGTTCCGGACATAGTATGTTACATACTAGCTTGTGGATTAATTCACTAGATGGCATATGCCAGCTCAGTATGGGAGAGAGTTCAGGATACAGTATGTTACATACTAGCTTGTGGATTCATTCTTCAGATGGCCTATGCCAGCTCAGTATGGGGGAGAGTTCAGGACACAGTATGTTACATACCAGCGTGTGGATTAATTCTCCAAATGGCATATGCCAGCTAAGTGTTGGAGAGAGTTCAGGACTCAGCTTGTGGATTAATTCGCTAGATGGCATATGCCAGCTCAGTATATGAGGGAGTTCAGGACACAGTATGTTACATACTAACTTGTGGATTAATTCGTCAGATGGCATATGCCAGCTCAGTGTAGGAGAGAGTTCCAGACACAGTATGTTACATAATAGCTTGTGGATTAATTATCTAGAAGGCATATGCCAGCTCAGTATGGGAGAGAGTTCAGGACACAGTATGTTACATACTAGCTTGTGGATTAATCCTCTGGATGGCATATGCCAACTCAGTATGGGAGAGAGTTCCGGACACGTTACATACTAGCTTGCAGATTAATTCTCTAGATGGCATATGCCAGCTCAGTAAGGGAGAGAGTTTAGGACACAGTATGTTACATACTAGCTTGTTGATTAATCCTCTAGATGGCATATGATAGCATGGGATTGGAGAGAGTTCCGGGCAGAGTATGTTACATACTAGCTTGTGGATTAATTTGCTAGATGGCATATGTCAGCTCAGTATGGGTGAGAGTTCAGGACACAGTATGTTACATACTAGCTTGTGGATTAGTTCTCTAGATGGCATATACCAGCTCAGTATGGGAGGGAGTTCAGGACACAGTATGTTGCATGCTAGCTTTTGGATTAATTCTCTAGATGTCATAGCCAAGCTCAGTATGGGAGAGAGTTCAGGTCACAGTATGTTACATACTAGCTTGTGGATTAATTCTCTTGATGGCATATGCCAGCTCAGTATGGAAGAGAGTTCCGGACACAGTATGTTACATACTAGCTTGGGGATTAATTCCCTAGATGGCATATGCCAGCTCAGTATGGGATAGAGAGTTGTGGACACAGTATGTTGCATACTAGCTTGCGGATTAATTCTGCAGATGTTCTATCCAAGCTGAGTATGGGAGAGAGTTCAGATCACAGTATGTTACATACTAGCTTGTGGATTAATTCTCTAGATGGCATATGCCAGCTTAGTATGGGAGAGAGTTCCGGACACAGTATGTTACATACTAGCTTGTGGATTAATTCTCTAGATTGCATATGCCAGCTCAGTATGTGAGAGAGTTACGGCCACAGGATGTTACATACTAGCTTGTGGATTAATTCTCTAGATGGCATATGCTAGCTCAGTATGGGAGATAGTTCCAGACACATTATGTTTCATACTAGCTTGTGAATTAATTCTCTGGATAGCATATGCCAGCTCAGTATAGGAGAGAGTTATGGACACAGTACGTTTCATAATAGCTTGTGGAATCATTCTCTAGATGGTGTATGCCAGTTCAGTGTGGAAGAGAGTTCCAGACACAATATGTTACATACTAGCTTGTGGATTAATTATCTAGATGGCATATGTTAGCTCAGTATGGGAGAGAGCTCAGGACACAGTATGTTTCATCCTAGCTTGTGGATTAATTTTCTAGATGACATATGATAGCTCAGTATGGGAGAGAGTTCCAGACACAGTATGTTACATAATAGCTTGTGGATTCATTCTATAGATGGCATATGCCAGCTCAATATGGGAGAGAGTTCAGGACCCAGTATGTTACATACTAGCATGTGGATTAATCCTCTAGATAGCATATGCCATATAAGTATGGGAGAGTTCCGGAGACAGTATGTTACATACTAGCTTGTGGATTAGTTTTCTAGATGGCATATGCCAGCTGAATATGGGAGAGAGTTCAGGACACAGTATGGTGCATAGTAGCTTGTTGATTAATCCTTCAGATGGCATATGCCAGCTCAGTATGGGCGAGAGTTTAGGACACAGTATATTACATACTAGCTTGTGGATTAATTCTCTAGATGGCATATGTGACATCAATAAGAGAGAGAGTTCTGGTCACATTATGTTACATGCTAGCTTGTGGATTAATTCTCTAGGTGGCATATGCCAGCTCAATGTGGGGGAGAGTTCCAGACACAGTATGTTACATACTAGCTTGTGAATTAATCCACAAGCTAGTACTTTACATACTATCTTGTGGATTAATTCTCTAGATTGCATATGCTAGCTCAGTATGGGAGAGAGTTCCGGACACAATAAGTTACATACTAGTTTGTGGATTAATTCTCTAGATGGCATATGCCAGCTCAGGATGGGAAAGAGTTCGGGACACATTATGTTTCATACTAGCTTGTGGATTAATCCTCTAGATGGCATATGCCAGCTCAGTATGGGAGAGAATACCGGACAAAATATGTTACATACTAGCCTGTGGATTAATTCTTCAGACTGCATATGCCAGCTCAGTATGGGGGACAGTTCAGGACACAGTTTGTTACATACTAGCTTGTGGATTCATTTTCTAGATGGCATATGCCAGCTTAATATGGGAGAGAGTTCCGAACACAGTATGTTACATACTAGCTTTTGGATTAATTCTCCAGATGGCATATGCCAGCTCAGTATGGGATAGAGATCTGGACAGTATATGTTACATACTAGCTTGTGGATTAGTTCTCTAGATAGCATATACCAGCTCAGTATGGGAGAAAGTTCAGGGCACAGTACGTTACATATTAGCTTGTAGATTAATTCACTAGATGGCATATGCCAGCTCAGTATGGGAGAGAGTTCAGGACACAGTATGTTACATACAAGCTTGTGGATTAATTCTCTAGATCGCATATGCCAGCTCAGTATGGGAGAGACATCCGGACACAGTATGTTACATACTAACCTGAGGATTAATTATCTAAATGGCATATGCCAGCTCAGTATGGGAGAGAGTTCTGGACACAGTATGTTTCATACTAGCTTGCGGATTAATTCTCTAGATCGCATATGCCAGCTCAGTATGGGAGAGAATTCAGGACTCTATATGTTACTTACTAGCTTGTGGATTAATCCTATAGATGGCATATGTCAGCTCAGTATGGGATAGAGTTCCGGACACAGTATGTTACATACTAGCTTGTGAATTAATTCCTTAGATGCCATATGCCAGCTCAGTATGGGATAGAGAGTATCAGACACAGCATGTTACCTACTAGCTTGTGGATTAATCCTCTAGATGGCATATGCCAGCTCAGTATGGGAGATAGTTCCAGACACAGTATGTTACATGCTAGCTTGTGATTTGATTCTCTAGATGGTATATGTCTGCTCAGTATGGGAGAGAGTTCAGGACACAGTATGTTACATACTACCTTGTGGATTAATCCTCTACATGGCATATGATAGCACAGGATGGGAGAGAGTTCCGTCCATAGTATGTTACATACTAGCTTGTGGATTAATTCACTAGAAGGCATATGCCAGCTCGGTATGGGCTAGAGTTCAGGACGCAATATGTTACATACTATCTTGTGGATTAATTCTCTAGATGGCATATGCCAGCTAAGTATGGGAGAGAGTTCATGACACAGTATGATACATACTAGCATGTCGATTAATTCTCTAGATGGCATATGCCAGCTCAGTATGGGAGAGAGTTCCGGACACAGTATGTTTCATACTAGCTTGTGGATTAATTCTCTAGATGGCATATGCCAGCTCAGTATGGGAGAGAGTTCCAGAAACAGTATGTTACATACTTGCTTGTGGATTAATTTTCTAGATGGCATATGCCAGCTGAGTATGGGAGAGAGTTCAGGATACAGTATGTTACATACTAGCTGGTGGATTAATCTTCTAGATGGCATATGCCAGCTCAGTATGGGAGAGAGTTCCAGACACAGTATGTTACATAATAGCCTGTGGATTCCTTCTCTAGATGGCATATGCCATCTCAGTATGGGAGAGAGTTCCAGAGACAGTATGTTACATACTAGCTTGTGGATTAATTCTCTAGATGGCATATGCCAGCTGAGTATGAGAGAGAGTTCAGGACACAGTATTTTACATACAAGCTTGTGGATTAATTCTTTAGACGGCATATGCCAGCTCAGTGGGGGCGAGAGTTCAGGACACAGTATGTTACATACTAGTTTGAGGATTAATTCTCTAGATGGCATATGCCAGCTCAGAATGGGAGAGAGTTCTGGACATAGTATGTTACATACTAGCTTGTGAATTAATTCGCAAGACAGCATATGCCATGCTCAGTATGGGCGTGAGTTCAGGACACAGTATGTTACATACTAGGTTGTGGATTAATTCTATAGATGACATATGCCAGCTCAGTATGGGAGAGAGTTCAGGACACAATATGTTACATACTAGCTTATGGATTAATCATCTAGATGGCATATGGCAGCTCAGTATGGGGAAGAGTTCCGGACACAGTATGTTACATACTTGCTTGCGGATTAGTTCCCTAGATGGCATATGCCAGCTCAGTATGGGATAGATAGTTCCCGACAGAGAATGTTACATACTAGCTTGTGAACTAATCCACAAGCTAGTATCTTACATACTAGCTTATGGATTAATTCTCTAGATGGCATATTCCAGGTCAGTATGGGAGAGATTTCCGGACAGAGTATGTTACATACTAGCTTGTGGATTAATTCTCTAGATTGCATATACTAGCTAAGTATGGGAGAGCGTTACAGACACATTAAGTTATGTACTAGCTTGTGGATTAATTCTTTAGATGGCATATGCCAGCTCAGGATGGGAGAGAGTTCGGAACACATTATGTTTCATACTAGCTTGTGGATTAATCCTTTATATGGCATATGCCAGCTCAGTATGGGAGAGTCTACCGGACACAGTATGTTACATACTAGCCTGTGGATTAATTCTTCAGACGGCATATGCCAGCTCATTATAGGGGACAGTTCAGGACACAGTTTGTTACATACTAGCTTGTGGAATAATTTTCTAGATGGCATATGCCAGCTTAGTACAGGAGAAAGTTTCCCGGACACAGCATGTTACATTCTAGCTTGTGGATTAATTCTCTAGATGGCATATGCCAGCTCAGTATGGGATAGAGTTCCGGACAGAATATATTACATATTAGCTTGTGGATTAATTCCCTAGATGGCATATGCCAACTCAGTATGGGATAGAGAGTTCCGGACAAAGTATGTTGTATACTAGTTTGTGGATTAATTCTCTAGATGTCATATCCAAGCTCAGTATGGGAGAGAGTTCTGGTCACAGTATGTTACATACCAGCTTGTGAATTAATTCTCTGGATAGCATATGCTAGCTCTCTATAGGTGAGAGTTCTGGTCACAGTATGTTACATACTAGCTTGTGGATTAATTCTCTAGATGGCATATGTCAGCTCAGTATGGGAGAGAGTTAAGGACACACTATGTTACATCCTAGCTTGTGGATTAATTTTCTAGATGACATATGATAGCTCAGTATGAGAGAGAGTTCCTGACACAGTATGTTACATAATAGCTTGTGGATTAATTCTCTAGATGGCATATGCCAGCTCAGTATGGGCGTGAGTTCAGGAAACAGTATGTTACATACTAGCATGTGGATTAATTCTCTAGATGGCATATGCTAGCTCAGTATGGGAGAGAGTTCAGGACACAGTATGTTTCATACAAGATTATGGATTAATCCTCTAGATGGCATATGCCAGCTTAGTATGGGGGAGAGTTTCGGACACAGTATGTTACATACTACCTTGTGGATTAATTCCCTTAATGGCATATGCCAGGTCAGTATGGGATAGAGAGTTCTGGACACAGTATGTTAATGTTCCATACTAGCTTGTGAATTAATCCACAAGCTCGTATGTTACATACTAGCTTGTGGATTAATTCTCTAGATGGCATATGCCAGGTCAGTATGGGAGAGAGTTCCAGACACAGTATGTTACATACTAGCATGTGGATTAATTCTCTAGATGGCATATGCCAGCTCAGTATGGGAGTGAGTTCCAGACACAGTAAGTTACACACTAGCTTCTGGATTAATTTTCTAGACGACATATGCCAGCTCAGGATAGGAGAGAATTCTGGACACATTATGTTGCATACTAGCTTGTGGATTAATTGTCTAGATGGCATATGCCAGCTCAGTATGGGAGAGAGTTCATGATACAGTATGTTACATACTAGCATGTGGATTAATCCTCTAGATGGCATATGCCAGCTGGGTATGGGAGAATGTTCCGGACAAAGTACGTTACATACTAGCTTGTGAATTAATTCTCGGGATAGCATATGCCAGCTCAGTATAGGAGATAGTTCCGGACACAGTATGTTTCATAATAGCTTGTGAAATCATTCTCTATATGGCATATGCCAGTTCAGTATGGGAGAGAGTTCCAGCCACAGTATGTTACATACTAGCTTGTGGATTAATTTTCTAGATGGCATATGCCAGATGAGTATGGGAGAGAGTTCAGGACAGAGTATGTTACATACTAGCTTGTGGATTAATCCTCCAGATGGCATATGCCAGCTCAGTATGGGAGAGAGTTCCAGGCACAGTAGTTATATACAAGCTTGTGGATTAATTCTCTAGACTGCATATGCCAGCTCAGTGTGGGCGAGAGTTCAGGACACAGTATGTTACATACTAGCTTGTGGATTAATTCTCTAGATGGTATATGCCAGCTCAGAATGGGAGTGCGTTCCAGACACTGTATGTTACATACTAGCTTGTGAATTAATTATCTGGATAGCAAATGCCGGCTCAGTATAGGAGATAGTTCTGAACACCATATGTTACAAACTAGCTTGTGGATTAATCTTCTAGATGGCATATGCCAGAGCAGTATGGGAAAGAGTTCAGGGCACAGTATGTTACATACTAGCTTGTGGATTAATTCTTCAGATGGCATATGCCAGCTCAGTATGGGGGAGAGTTCAGGACACAGTATGTTACATACTAGCTTGTGGATTAATTCTCTAGATGGCATACATCAGCTCAGTATGGGAGAGAGTTCTGCACACAGTATGTTACATCCTAGTTTGTGGATTAATTTTCTAGATGGCATATGCCAGCTTAGTACAGGAGAGAGTTCCGGACACAGTATGTTACATTCTAGCTTGTGGATTAATTCTCTAGATGGCATATGCCAGCTCAGTATCGGATAGAGTTCCGGACAGAATATGTTACATACTAGCTTGTGGATTAATACTCTAGATGGCATATACCAGCTCAGTATGGGAGAGAGTTCAGGACACAGTATGTTACATACTAGCTTGGGGATTAATTCTCTATATGTCAAATCCAAGCTCAGTATGGGAGAGAGTTCAGGTCATAGTAGGTTACATACTAGCTTGTGGATTAATCCTCTTGATGGCATATGCCAGCTCAGTATGGGGAAGATTTCTGGACACAGTATGTTACATACTAGCTTGTGGATTAATTCCCTAGATGGCATATGCCAACTCAGTATGGGATAGAGAGTTCTGGACAAAGTATGCTGCATACTAGCTTGTGGATTAATTCTCTAGATGTCATATCCAAGCTCAGTATGGGAGAGAGTTCTGGTCACAGTATGTTACATACTAGCTTGTGAATTAATTCTCTGGATAGCATATGCCATCTCTGTATAGGAGAGAGTTCTGGACACAGTATGTTTCATAATAGCTTGTGGAATCATTCTCTAGATGGCATATGCCAGTTCAGTATGGGAAAGAGTACCAGGCACAGTATGTTACATACTAGCTTGTGGATTAACTCTCTAGATGGCATATGTCAGCTCAATATGGGAGAGAGTTAAGGACACACAATGTTACATCATAGCTTGTGGATTAATTTTCTAGATGACATATGATAGCTCAGTATGAGAGAGAGTTCCAGACACAGTATGTTACATAATAGCTTGTGGATTAATTCTCTAGATAACATATGCCAGCTCAGTATGGGCGTGAGTTCAGGACACAGTATGTTACATACTAGCATGTGGATTAATTCTCTAGATGGCATATGCCAGCTCAGTATGGGAGAGAGTTCCGGACACAGTATGTTACATACTAGCTTGTGGATTAATTCTCTAGATGGCATATGCCACTCAGTATGGGAGAGAATTCCGGGCACAGTAGTTACATACAAGCTTGTGGATTAATTCTCTTGACTGCATATGCCAGCTCAGTGTGGGCGAGAGTTCAGGACACAGTATGTTACATACTAGCTTGTGGATTAATTCTCTAGATGGCATATGCAAGCTCAGAATAGGAGTGAGTTCCAGACATTGTATGTTACATACCAGCTTGTGGATTAATAATCTAGATGGCGTATGCGAGGTCAGTATGGGAGAGAGTTCCGGACACAGTATGTTATATGCTAGCTTGTGGATTAATTCTCTAGAAGGCATATGCCAGCTCAGTATGCAAAAGGGTTAAGGACACAGCATGTTACATAGTAGCTTGTGGATTAGTCCTCTAGAGAGCATATGCCAGCTCAGTGTGGGAGAGAGTTCGGGACATAGTATGTTACATACTAGCTTGTGAATTAATTCGCAAGACAGCATATGCCAGCTCAGTATGGGAGAGAGTTCAGGATACAGTATGTTACATACTAGCTTATGGATTAATCCCCTAGATGGCATATGCCAGCTCAGTATGGGATATAGAGGTCCGGACACAGAATGTTTCATACTAGCTTGTGAATTAATCCACAATCTAGTATATTACATACTAGCTTGTGGATTAATTCTCTAGATGGCATACGCCAGGTCAGTATGGGAGAGAGTTCTGGACAGAGTATGTTACATCCTAGCTTGTAGATTAATTTTCTAGATTGCATATGCTAGCTCAGTATGGGAGAGAGTTCCAGACACATTAAGTTACGTACTAGTTTGTGGATTAATTCTCTAGATGGCATATGCCAGCTCAGTATGGGAGAGAGCTCAGGACACAGTATGTTACATACTAGCTTATGGATTAATCCTCTAGATGGCATATGCCAGCTCAGTATGCGGGTGAGTTCCAGACACAGTATGTTACATATTAGCTTGTGGATTAGTTCCCTAGATGGCATATGCTAACTCAGTATGGGATAGAGAGTTCTGGACACAGTATGTTACATACTAGCTTTTGAATTAATTCTCTAAATGGCATATGCTAGCTCAGTATGGGAGAGAGAACCTGACACAGTATGTTACATACTAGCCTGTGGATTAATTCTTCAGACGGCATATGCCAGCTCAGTATGGGGGACAGTTCAGGACACAGTTTTTTACATACTAGCTTGTGGATTAATTTTCTTGATGGCATATGCCATCTTAGTATGGGAGAGAGTTATGGACAGAGTATGTTACATCCTAGCTTGTAGATTAATTTTCTAGATTGCATATGCTAGCTCAGTATGGGAGAGAGTTCCAGACACATTAAGTTACGTACTAGTTTGTGGATTAAGTCTCTAGATGGCATATGCCAGCTCAGTATGGGAGAGAGTTCAGGACACAGTATGTTACATACTAGCTTGTGGATTAATTCTCTAGATGGCATATGCCAGCTCAGTATGCGGGTGAGTTCCAGACACAGTATGTTACATATTAGCTTGTGGATTAGTTCCCTAGATGGCATATGCTAACTCAGTATGGGATAGAGAGTTCTGGACACAGTATGTTACATACTAGCTTTTGAATTAATTCTCTAAATGGCATATGCCAGCTCAGTATGGGAGAGAGAACCTGACACAGTATGTTACATACTAGCCTGTGGATTAATTCTTCAGACGGCATATGCCAGCTCAGTATGGGGGACAGTTCAGGACACAGTTTTTTACATACTAGCTTGTGGATTAATTTTCTAGATGGCAAATGCCAGCTTAGTATGGGAGAGAGTTCCGGACACAGTATGATACATACTAGCTTGGGTATTAGTTCTCTAGATGGTATATGCCAGCTCAGTATGGGTTAGAGTTCTGGACAGAATATGTTACAGACTAGCTTGTGGATTAATTCTCTAGATGGCATATGCCAGATCAGTATGGGAGAGAGTACCGGACACAGTATGTTACATACTAGCCTGTGGATTAATTCTTCATTCGGCATATGCCAGCGGTATGGGGGACAGTTCAGGACACAGTTTTCTACATACTAGCTTGTAGATTAATTTTCTAGATGGCAAATGCCAGCTTAATATGGGAGAGAGTTCCGGACATGGTATGTTACATACTAGCTTGTGTATTAGTTCTCTAGATGGCATATGGCAGCTCAGTATGGGTTAGAGTTCCGGACAGAATATGTTACAGACTAGCTTGTGGATTAATTCTCTAGATGGCATATGCCACCTCAGTATTTGAGAGAGTTCAGGACACAGTATGTTACATACTAGCTTGTGGATTAGTTCTGAAAATGTCATATCCAAGCTCAGTATGGGAGAGAGTTCAGGTCACAGTATGTTACATACTAGCTTGGGGATTAATGGTCTTGATGGCATATGCCAGCTCAGGATGGGGGAGAGTTCCGGACACAGTATGTTACATACGAGCATGTGGATTAGTTCCCTAAATGGCACATGCCAGCTGAGTATGGAATAGAGTTCCGGACACAGTATGTTGCATACTAGCTTGTGGATTAAGTCTCTAGATGGCATATTCCAGCTCAGTATTGGAGAGAGTTCCGGACACAGTATGTTACATTCTAGCTTGTGGATTAATTCTCTAGGTTGCATATGCCAGCTTAGTATGTGAGAGAGTTCTGGACACAGGACGTTACATAGTAGTTTGTGGATTAATTCTCTAGCTGGCATATGCCAGCTCAGTATGGGAGAGAGTTCCAGAAACAGTATGTTACATACTAGCTTGTGAATTAATTATCTAGATGGCATATGCCAGCTCAGTATGGGAGAGAGTTCAGGACACAGTATGTTACATACTAGCTTGTGGATTAATTCTCTAGATGGCATATGCCAGCTCAGTATGGGAGAGAGTTCAGGACACAGTATGTTACATACTAGCTTGTGGATTCATTCTCTAGATGTTATATGCCAGCTCAGTATGCAAGAGAGTTCAGGACACAATATGTTACATACTTGCTTGTGGATTAATCCTCTAGATGGCATATGCCAGCTCAGTATGGGAGAGAGTTCCGGACACAGTATGTTACATGCTAGCTTGTGGATTCATTCTCTAGATGGCATATGCCAGCTCAGTATGGGAGAGAGTTCAGGACACAGTATGTTACATACTAGCTTGTGGATTAATTCTCTAGATGGCATATGCCAGCTCAGTATGGGCGTGAGTTCAGGACAGAGTATGTTGCATACTAGCCTGTGGATTAATTCTCTAGATGGCATATGCCAGCTCAGTATGGGAGAGAGTTCAGGACACAGTATGTTACATACTAGGTTATGGATTAATCCTCTAGATGGCATATGCCAGCTCAGTATGGGAGAGAGTTCAGGACACAGTATGTTACATACTAGCTTGTGGATTAATCCTCTAGATGGCATATGCCAGCTCAGTATGGGAGAGATTTCCAGACACAGTATGTTACATACTAGCTTGTGGATTAATTCTCTAGATGGCATATGCCAGCTCAGTATGGGAGAGAGTTCCCAACAAAGTATGTTACATACTAGATTGTGGATTAATTACCTAGATGACATATGCCAGCTCAGTATGGGTAGAGAGTTCTGGACACAGGAACTTACATACTAGCTTGTGGATTAATTCTCTAGATGAGTTCACCACAGTATGTTACATACAGCTTGTGAATAAATTCTCTGGATTGCATATGGCAAGTTCAGGACACAGTTTGTTACATAATAGCTTTTAGATTAATTTTCTAGATGGCATATGCTAGCTCAGTATGGGAGAGAGTTCCAGACAGAGTATGTTACATAGTAGTTTGTGGATTAATTCTCTAGCTGGCATATGCCAGCTCAGTATGTGAGAGAGTTCCGGACACAGTATGTTACATACTAGCTTCTGGATTAATCCCCTAGACAACATATGCCATCTCAGTATGGGAGAGAGTTCCAGAAACAGTATGTTACATACTAGCTTGTGAATTAATTATCTAGATGACATATGCCAGCTCAGTATGAGATAGAGAGATCCGGACACAGTATGTTATATACTATCTTGTGGATTAGTTCCAGAAACATTATGTTTCATACTAGCTTGTGGATTAATCCTCTAGATGGCATATGCCAGCTGAGTATGGAAGAGATTTCCGGACAGAGTATGTTACATACTTGCTTGTGGATTAATTTGCTAGATGGCATATGCCAGCTCAGTATGGGAGAGAGTTCTGGACACAGTATGTTACATTCTAGATTGTGGATTAATTATCTAGGTTGCATATGCCAGCTCTGTATGTGAGAGAGTTCCGGACACAGGAACTTACATACTAGCTTGTGGATTAATTCTCTAGATGGCATATGCCAGCTCAGTATGGGAGAGAGTACCGGACACAGTATGTTACATACTAGCCTGTGGATTAATTCTTCAGTCGGCATATGCCAGCCGTATGGGGGACAGTTCAGGACACAGTTTTTTACATACTAGCTTGTGGATTAATTTTCTAGATGGCAAATGCCAGCTTAGTATGGGAGAGAGTTCCGGACACGGTATGTTACATACTAGCTTGTGTATTAGTTCTCTAGATGGCATATGGCAGCTCAGTATGGGTTAGAGTTCCGGACAGAATATGATACAGACTAGCTTGTGGATTAATTCTCTAGATGGCATATACCAGCTCAGTATTTCAGAGAGTTCAGGACACAGCACGTTACATACTAGCTTGTGGATTAATTCTGAAGATGTCATATCCAAGCTCAGTATGGGAGAGAGTTCAGGTCACAGTATGTTACATACTAGCTTGGGGATTAATGGTCTTGATGGCATATGCCAGCTCAGGATGGGGGAGAGTTCCGGACACAGTATGTTACATACGAGCATGTGGATTAGTTCCCTAAATGGCACATGCCAGCTGAGTATGGAATAGAGAGTTCCAGACAAAGTATGTTGCATACTAGCTTGTGGATTAATTCTTTAGATGTCATATCCAAGCTCAGTATGGGAGAGAGTTCAGGTCCCAGTATGTTACATGCTAGCTTGTGGATTAATTCTCTAGGTTGCATATGCCAGCTCAGTAAGTGAGAGAGTTCCAGACACAGGATGTTACATAGTAGCTTGTGAATTAATTCTCTAGATGGCATATGCCAGCTCAGTATGTGAGAGAGTTCCAGAAACAGTATGTTACATACTAGCTTGTGGATTAATTTTCTAGATGGCATATGCCAGCTATGTATGGGAGAGATTCCAGGACACAGTATGTTACATACTAGCTTGTGGATTAATTCTCTAGACGGCATATGCCAGCTCAGTATGGGCGAGAGTTCAGGACACAGTTTGTTACATACTAACTTGTGAATTGATTCTCTTGATGGCATATGCCAGTTTAGAATGGGAGAGCATTCCAGAAACTGTATGTTATATACTAGCTTGTGGATTAATTATCTAGATGGCATATGTGAGGTCAGTATGGGAGAGAGTTCGGGACACAGTATGTTACATGCTAGTCTGTGGATTAATTCTCTAGATGGCATATGCCAGCTCAGTATGGGAGAGAGTTCAGGACACAGAATGTTACATACTAGGTTATGGATTAATCCTCTTGATGGCATATGCCAGGTCAGTATGCGGGGAGTTCCGGACACAGTATGTTACATACTAGCTTGCGGATTAATTCCCTAGATGGCATACGCCAGGTCAGTTTGGGATTAAGTTCCGAACACAATATGTTACATACTAGCTTGTGGATTAATTCTCTAGATTGCATTTGATAGCTCAGTGTGGGAGAGAGTTCAAGACACAGTAAGTTATATACTAGTTTGTGGATTAATTCTCTAGATGGCATATGCCAGCTCAGTATGGGGGACAGTTCAGGACACTGTTTGTTACATATTAGCTTTTAGATTAATTTTCTAGATGGCATATGCTAGCTTAGTATGGGATAGAGTTCCGGACAAAATATGTTACGTACTAGCTTGTGGATTAATTCTCTAGATGGCATATGACAGCTCAGTATAAGAGAGAGTTCTGAACACCGTATGTTACAAACTAGCTTGTGGATTAATCTTCTAGATGGCATATGCCAAAGCAGTATGGGAGAGAGTTCTAGACATATTATGTTGCATACTAGTTTGTGGATTAATTCTCAAGATGGCATATGCCAGCTCAGTATGAGAGAGAGTTCAGGACACAGTATGTTACATACTAGCTTGTGGATTTATCCTCTAGATGGCATATGCCAGCTGAGTATGGAAGAGATTTCCGGACAGAGTATGTTACATACTTGCTTGTGGATTAATTTGCTAGATGGCATATGCCAGCTCAGTATGGGAGAGAGTTCTGGACACAGTATGTTACATTCTAGATTGTGGATTAATTATCTAGGTTGCATATGCCAGCTCTGTATGTGAGAGAGTTCCGGACACAGGAACTTACATACTAGCTTGTGGATTAATTCTCTAGATGGCATATGCCAGCTAAGTATGGGAGAGAGTTCCGCACACAGTATGTTACATACAAGCTTGTGAATAAATTCTCTGGATTGCATATGGCAGCTCAGTATTGAAAAGAGTTCCAGACACAGTATGTTTCATAATAGCTTGTGGAATCATTTTCTAGATGGCATATACTAGTTCAGTATTGGAGAGAGTTCCGGACACAGTATGTTACATACTAGTTTGTGGATTAATTCTCTAGATGGCATATATCAGCTCAGTATGGGACAGAGTTCAGGAAACAGTACGTTACATCCTAGCTTGTGGATTGATTTTCTAGATGACCTATGATAGCTCAGTAGTGGAGAGAGTTCCAGACACAGTATGTTACATAATAGCTTGTGGATTAATTCTCTAGATGGCATATGCCAGCTCTGTATGGGAGAGAGTTCAGGACACTGTATGTTTCATAGTATCTTGTGGATTAATCATCTAGATAGCATATGCCATCTCAGTATGGGAGAGAGTTCCAGAAACATTATGTTACATACTAGCTTGTGGATTAATCCTCCAGATGGCATATGCCAGCTCAGTATGGGAGTGAGTTCCAGACACAGTATGTTACATACTAGCTTGTGGATTAATTCTATAGATGGCATATGCCAGCTCAGAAGGGAGAGCATTCAGACACTGTATGTTACATACTAGCTTGTGGATTAATTATCTAGATGGCATTAGCCAGCTCAGTATTTGAGAGAGTTCAAGACACAATATTTTACATACTTGCTTGTGGATTAATCCTCTAGATGACATATGCCGGCTCAGTATGGGAGAGATTTCCGGACATAGTAAGTTACATACTAGCTTGTGAATTAATTTGCAAGACGGCATATCTCAGCTTAGTATGGGCATGAGTTCAGGACACAGTATGTTACATAATAGCTTGTGGATTCATTCTCTAGCTGGCATATGCCAGCTCATATGGGAGAGAGTTCAGGACACAGTATGTTACATATTAGGTTATGGATTAATCCTCTAGATGGCATATGCCACCTCAGTATGGGGGAGTGTTCCGGACACAGTATGTTACATACTAGCTTTTGGATTAATTCCTTAGATGCCATATGCCTGCTCAGTATGGAATAGAGAGTTCCAGACACAGTTTGTTACATAATAGCTTGTGAATTAATCCACAAACTAGTATGGTACATACTAGCTTGTGGATTAATTCTCTAGATGGCATAAGCCAGGTCAGTATGGGAGAGAGTTCCAGACACAGTATGTTACATTCTAGCTTGTGGATTAATTCTCTTGATTACATATGCTAGCTCGATATGGGAGAGAGTGCCAGACACAGTAAATTACATACTAGTTTGTTGATTAATTATCTAGATAGCATATGCCATCTCAGGATGGGAGAGAGCTCGGGACACATTATGTTTCATACTAGCTTAAGGATTAATCTTCTAGATGGCATATGCCAGCTCAGTATGGGAGAAAGGTCAGGACACATTATGTTACATACTAGCTTGTGGATTAATCCTCTAGATAGCATATGCCAGTTCAGTATGGGAGAGAGTTCCAGAGACAGTATGTTACATACTAGCTTGTGGATTAATTTTCTAGATGGCATATGCCAGCTGAGTATTGGAGAGAGTTCAGGACACAGTATGTTACATACTAGCTTGTGGATTAATTTTCTAGATGGCATATGTCAGCTGAGAATGGGAGAGCGTTCCAGACACTGTATGTTAAATACTAGCTTGTGGATTAATAATCTAGATGGCATATGCCAGCTAAGTATGGGAGAGAGTTCCGCACACAGTATGTTACATACAAGCTTGTGAATAAATTCTCTGGATTGCATATGGCAGCTCAGTATTGAAAAGAGTTCCAGACACAGTATGTTTCATAATAGCTTGTGGAATCATTTTCTAGATGGCATATGCTAGTTCAGTATTGGAGAGAGTTCCAGACAGAGTATGTTACATACTAGTTTGTGGATTAATTCTCTAGATGGCATATATCAGCTCAGTATGGGACAGAGTTCAGGAAACAGTACGTTACATCCTAGCTTGTGGATTGATTTTCTAGATGACCTATGATAGCTCAGTATTGGAGAGAGTTCCAGACACAGTATGTTACATAATAGCTTGTGGATTAATTCTCTAGATGGCATATGCCAGCTCTGTATGGGAGAGAGTTCAGGACACTGTATGTTTCATACTATCTTGTGGATTAATCATCTAGATAGCATATGCCATCTCAGTATGGGAGAGAGTTCCAGAAACATTATGTTACATCCTAGCTTGTGGATTAATCCTCCAGATGGCATATGCCAGCTCAGTATGGGAGAGAGTTCCGGACACAGTATATTACATGCTAGCTTGCGGATTATTTCTCTAGATGGCATATGCCAGCTCAGTATGTGAAAGAGTTCAGGACACAGTATGTTACATAGTAGCTTGTGGATTAATCCTCTAGATAGCATATGCCAGCTCAGTGTGGGAGAGAGTTCTGGACATAGTATGTTACATACTAGCTTGTGAATTAATTCGCAAGACAGCATATGCCAGCTCAGTATGGGCATGTGTTCAGGACACAGTATGTTACATACTAGGTTATGGATTAATTCTCTAGATGGCATATGCCACCTCAGTATGGGAGAGAGTTCAGGATAGAGTATGTTACATACTAGCTTATGGATGAATCCTCTAGATGGCATACGCCAGCTCAGTATGGGATAGAGAGTACCGGACACAGAATGTTTCATACTAGCTTGTGGATTAATTCTCTAGATGGCTTATGCCAGGTCAGTATGAGAGAGAGTTCCAGACAGAGTATGTTACATACTAGTTTGTGGATTAATTCTCTAGATTGCAAATGGTATCTCAGTATGGGAGAGAGTTCCAGACACATTAAGTTACGTACTAGTTTGTGGATTAATTCTCTAGATGGCATATGCCAGCTCAGGATGGGAGAGAGTTCGGGACACATTATGTTAATAATAGCTTGTGGATTAATCCTTTAGATGGCATATGCCAGCTCAGTATGGGAGAGAGTACCAGACACAGTTGTTACATACAAGCTTGTGGATTAATTCTCTAGACTGCATATGCCAGCTCAGAATGGGAGAGTGTTCCAGACACTGTAAGTTACATACTAGCTTGTGGATTAATAATCTAGATGGCATATGCAAAGTCAGTATGAGAGAGAGAGTTCTGGACACAGTATGTTACATGCTAGCTTGCGGATTAATACTCTAGATGGCATATGCCAGCTCAGTATGCAAAAGAGTTCAGGACACAGTATGTTACATAGTAGCTTGTGGATCAGTCCTCTACATAGCATATGCCAGCTCAGTGTGGGAGAGTGTTCCGGACCTAGTATGTTACATACTAGCTTGGGAATTAATTCACAAGACAGCATATGCCAGCTCAGTATGGGCTTGAGTTCAGGACACAGTATGTTACATACTAGGTTATGGATTAATTCTCTAGATGGCATATGCCAGCTCAGTATGGGAGAGAGTTCAGGATACAGTATGTTACATACTAGCTTATGGATTAATCCTCTAGATTGCATATGCCAGCTCAGTATGGGATAGGGAGTTCCGGACAGAGTATGTTACATACTAGCTTGTGGATTAATAATCTAGATTGCATATGCTAGCTCAGTATGGGAGAGAGTTCCAGACACATTAAGTTACGTACTAGTTTGCAGATTAATTCTCTAGATGGCATATGCCAGCTCAGGATGGGAGAGAGTTCGGGACACATTTTGTTTCATACTAGCTTGTGGATTAATCCTTTAGATGGCATATGCCAGCTCAGTATGGGAGATAGTAACGTACACAGTATGTTACATACTAGCTTGTGGATTAATTTCCTAGATGGCATATGCCAGCTCAGTATGGGATAGAGTTCCGGAAAGAATATGTTGTATATTAGTTTGTGGATTAATTCTCTAGATGGCATATACCAGCTCAGTATGGGAGTGAGTTCAGGACACAGTATGTTACTTACTAGCTTGTGGATTAATTCTCTAGATGTCATATCCAAGCTCAGTATGGGAGAGATTTCAGGTCACAGTATGTTACATACTAGCTTGTGGATTAATTCTCTAGATGGCATATGCCAGCTCAGTATGGGAGAGAGTTCCAGACACAGTATATTACATACTAGCTTGTGAATTAATTCTCTGGATAGCATATGCCAGCTCTGTATAGGAGAGAGTTCTGGACACAGTATGTTTCATAATAGCTTGGGGAATCATTCTCTAGATGGCATATGCCAGTTCAGTATGGGAGAGAGTACCAGACACAGTATGTTACATACTAGCTTGTGGATTAATTCTCTAGATGGCATATGTCAGCGCAGTATGGGAGAGAGTTCAGGAAACAGTATGTTACATCCTAGCTTGTGGATACATTTTCTAGATGACATATGATAGCTCAGTATGGGAGAGAGTTCCAGACACAGTATGTTACATACTAGCTTGTGGATTAATTCTCTAGATGGCATATGCCAGCTCAGTATGGGAGAGAGTTCCGGACACAGTATGTTTCATACTAGCTTATGGATTAATTCTCTAGATGGCATATGCCAGTTGAGTATGGGAGAGATTTCAGGACACAGTAGGTTACATACTAGCTTTTAGATTAATCCTCCAGATGGCATATGCCAGCACTGTATGGGAGAGAGTTCTGGACGCAGTATGTTACATACAAGCTTGTGGATTAAATCTCTAGACGGCATATGCCAGCTCAGTGTTGGCGAGAGTTCAGGACACAGTATGTTACATACTAGCTTGTGGATTAATTCTCTAGATGGCATATGCCAGTTCAGAATTGGAGAGCATTCCACACAGTGTATGTTACATACTAGCTTGTGGATTAATAATCTAGATGGCATATGCGAGGTCAGTATGTGAGAGAGTTCCGGAAACAGTATGTTACATGCTAGCTTGTGGATTAATTCTCTAGATGGCATATGCCAGCTCAGTATGCGAGAGAGTTCAGGACACAGTATGTTACATAGTAGCTTGTGGATTAATCCTCTAGATGCCATACGCCAGCTCAGTATGAGAGAGAGTTCTGGACATAGTATGTTACATACTAGCTTGTGAATTATTTCGCAAGACAGCATATGCCGGCTCAGTATGGGGGTAAGTTCCGGACACAGTATGTTACACACTAGCTTGTGGATTAATTCTCTAGATGGCATATGCCAGCTCAGTATGGGAGAGAGCTCAGGACTCAGTATATTATATACTAGCCTATGGATTAATCCTCAAGATGGCATATGCCAGCTGAGTATGGGGGTAAGTTCCAGACACAGTATGTTACATACTAGCTTGTGGATTAGTTCCCTAGATGGCATATGCCAGGTCAGTATGGGACAGAGAGTTATGGACACAGTATGTTACATACAAGCTTGTGAATTAATCCAGAAGCTAGTATATTACATACTAGCTTGTGGATTAATTCTCTAGGTGGCATATGCCAGGTCAGTATGGGAGGAGTTCCGGACACAGTATGTTACATACTAGCTTGTGGATTAATTCTCTAGATGGCATATGCCAGCTCAGGATTGGAGAGTGTTCGAGACACATTTTGTTTCATATTAGCTTGTGGATTAATCATCTAGATGGCATATGCCAGCTTAGTATGGGAGAGAGTACCAGACACATACCAGCCTGTGGATTAATTCTTCAGACGGCATATGTCAACTCAGTATGGGGAACAGTTCTGGACACAGTTTTTTACATACTAGCTTGTGGATTAATTTTCTTAACAGCATATGCCAGCTCAGTATGGGAGAGAGTTCCAGACACAGTATTTAACATACTAGCTTGTGGTTTAATTTTCGAGATGTCATATGCCAGCTCAGTATGGCAGAGAGTTCTAGACACAGTGTGTTACATACTAGCTTGTGGATTAATTCTCTGGATGGCATATGCCAGCTCATATGGAAGAGAGTTCAGGACACAGTATGTTACATACTAGGTTACGGATTAATCCTATAGATGGCATATGCCACCTCAGTGTGGGGGAGAGTTCCGGACACAGTATGTTACATACTAGCTTGTGAATTAATTCCTTAGATGCCATATGCCAGCTCAGTATGGGATAGAGAGTATCAGACACAGCATGTTACCTACTAGCTTGTGAATTAATCCACAAGCTAGTATGTTATATACCAGCCTGTGGATTAATTCTCTAGAGTGCATATGCCAGGTCAGTATGGGAGAGAGTTCCAGACACAGTATGTTACATTCTAGCTTGTGGATTAATTTTCTTGATTGCATATACCAGCTCAGTATGGGAGAGACTACCGGACACAGTGTGTTACATACTAGCCTGTGGATTAATTCTTCAGATGGCACATGCCAACTCAGTATGGGGGACAGTTCAGGACACAGTTTGTTACATACTAGCTTGTGGATTAATTTTCTAGATGGCATATGCCAGTTTAGTATGGGAGAGAATTCCTGACACATTTTGTTACATACTAGCTTGTGGATTAATTCTCTAGATGGCATATGCCAGCTCAGTATGGGATAGAGTTCCGGACCAAATATGTTACATACTAGCTTGTGGATTAATTCTCTAGATGGCATATGCCAGCTCAGTATGAGAGAGAGTTCTGGACACAGTGTGTTACATTCTAGCTTGTAGATTAATTCTCTAGATGGCATATGCCAGCTCAGTATGTGAGCAAATTCTGGATACAGTATGTTACATACTAGCTTGTGGATTAATTCTCTAGATGGAATATGCCAGCTTAGTATGGGAGAGGGATCCGGACACAGTATGTTACATATTCAATTGTGGATTAATTCTCTGGATGGCATATACCAGCTCAGTATAGGAGAGTGTTCCGGACACCGTATGTTACAAACTAGCTTGTGGATTAAGCTTCTAGATGGCATATGCCAGAGCAGTATGGGAGAGAATTGAGGGCACGGTATGTTACATACTAGCTTGTGGATTAATTCTTCAGACGGCATATGCCAGCTCAGTATGGGGGAGAGTTCAGGACACAGTATGTTACATACTAGCTTGTGGATTAATTCTCTAGATGGCATATGGCAGCTCAGTATGGGAGAGATTTCAGGTCACAGTATGTTACATCCTAGCTTGTCGATTAATTCTCTAGATGACACATGCAAACTCAGTATGGGAGAGAGTTCCAGACACAGTATGTTACATAATAGCTTGTGGATTCATCCTCTAGATGGCATTTGTGGCTCAGTATGGGAGAGAGTTCAGGACACAGTATGTCACATACTAGCATGTGGATTAATTCTCTAGATGGCATATGGCAGCTCAGTATGGGAGAGAGTTCCAGACACAGTATGTTTCATACTAGATTGTGGATTAATTCTCTAGATGGCATAAACCAGCTCTGTATGGGAGAGAGTTTATGACACGGTATGTTACATACTAGCTTGTGGATTAATTCTCTAGACAGCATATGCCAGCTCAGTATGGGAGAGAGTTCAGGACACAGTATGTTACATACTAGCTTGTGGTTTAATTTTCTAGATGTCATATGCCAGCTCAGTATGGCAGAGAGTTCTGGACACAGTATGTTACATACTAGCTTGTGGATTCATTCTCTAGATGGCATATGCCAGCTTAGTATGGGACAGAGTTCTGGACACAGTATGTTACATACTAGCTTGTGAATTAATTCTCTAGATGACCTATGCCAGCTCAGTATGGAAGAGGGTTCAGGACACAGTATGTTACATACTAGCTTGTGGATTAAGCATCTAGATGGCATATGCCATCTTAGTTTGGGAGAGAGTTTAGGACACAGTAAGTTACATACTAGCTTGTAGATTAATCCTTTAGATGGCATATGCCAGCCTAGTATGGGAGAGAGTTCCGGACACAGTAAGTTACATACTAGCTTGTGGATTCATTCTTCAGACGGCATATGTCAGCTCAGTATGGGAGAGAGTTCAGGACACAGTATGTTATATACTAGCTTGTGGATTAATTCTTCAGACGGCATATGCCAGCTCAGTATGGGAGAGAGTTCAGGACACTGTTTGTTACATACTAGCTTGTGGATTAATTCTCTAGATGGCATATGCCAGCTCAGTATGGGAGTGTGTTCAGGACACAGTATGTTACATACTCGCTTGTGGATTAATTCTCTAGATGGCGTATGCCAGCTCAGTATGGGAGAGATTTCCGGACACTGTATGTTACATACTAGCTTGTGGATGAGCTTTAGCTTTTATGCATTTTACTTTGTTTTTAAATGACATCCAGTGAAGGTTTTGCATGTTTTTTTATGCAGTGCTGCTGTATGCAGCACTACTAAATGTCTCAACTATGTGAGGGAACTTTACATATAAGTCCGTTTTTCACCTGACTCCTGATTTTTCCAGCATAGTTTTGAAACTCATGAGTCCTGCTGTATTATCTTCACTTGGGACTGCTGTTTTTGTCTGCCTTTGTGTCAGGATGGATAGAGGGCAAGTTTTTGAATATTTGTTTGCTGTAGCTTGTTCCCTGCATGTGCTCAGATTATCTGATTGTTTAAATTTGTTTGCTTTAACATGAGAAACAGTGTATGGCCCTGCACTCATCTGGGCAGAGCTACTGTAAGCTGAATTATAAAGCACCTCGGTTATTAGAGAGATTTCAGCAATCAAACTCAATTTTATCTCACAGTCGACTAAATTAACTATGCAGCACTGCACTAGTCCATGCTTACTCTCCAGTTTCAAAGGATATAATCAGATAAAATATTTGTTTTTTATTTCTCTATGGTTTTTGTTAATGCTCTTGTGACATATTATAAAAGGATTATACAACAACAAAACTGTGAAGTGGAAATTCTTGGTCAGGGGTTAGTGAAATTTCAAGATTTGCCATGTTATGTGTCTGGGGTGAGTCAGTTAGGTAAGGACCTTTTGGAATTAGAAAACACTTTGAAGGAGAGGAAAATTAGAAAGTTCAATAGAGACCTTGATGACTTTGACAGAGGGAGACCATTTGAGGTACATAAGAATGTCAAGTGTTTGATGCCCAATTTCAAATCAGTGAAACCAAAAAGAATGAAACCCATTCTTAAGAAAAGAAGTAGGGATGTACTTATATCTGGTGAGGACACTTCGTCCAACACTGAGGGGGAAGACAGCCAAACACATAGGTCGCTAATTTCGAAGAGGAACAACACAGCTAATAACTCGGGTCACCCTTTAGAGTTAAGTCAAGAAGAGGTGGGAGGAAACATAAGGCTCCCTCCAGATTTGGAGGGTATTCTGAGGATGATAATTCGGAGTTAAATGGTTCTTCTGATGTACATAATATTTCCGACCTACAAATAAAAATCTTGAACAAAGGTTTAAGTTTTGTGTCGAGTTTCAGTGTATCCGAATAAGAGTTTGCACAGGATGCTATTAATTTCTGACGCCTGCTCAATTTACGCCTGTTTTTCAAGAACCAGGATGCCTCTGATAATGCTGTTGATACTTTCCTTTTTCAGAAGTCCATGTTCAAACCCCCCATGTGACCAGTTCTTTCGACTTTTCAGAACAGGGTTCTAAGGGATTTGCATTTGCAGCTTGGCAAAGATGGTGTGATGCACGATAATATTAAGAGGGCAGAATGCCTTTGTATAGAAGAACTTAAGTCTAACAATGGCATTGTTGTTTTGCCAGCTGACAAGGGAGGAACGGTGGTGGTCCCAGATTGGATAGATTATTATCAGGAAGATCTCAAACAGATAATGGATCGTAAATATTATATGATCATGCCTCTAGATCCTACTATAAAATTCAAGTCTGAGATTGACAGTTTTTTGGATAAAGCAGTCGAAGAGGGCATTATCCCTAAAGAGACCTGTTTTCATTTGAAAGTGGACCACCCCAAACATCAATATCTCTACTTATTGCCCAAAATCCATAAGGACTCTGTTCATCCCCCTGGGCAACCCATTGTTTCTGGGAGGGGGTCACTAACAGAACCCCTCTCTGAGTTCCTCACTCAACATCTGAAACCCTTGTTGTCTCATATACGGTCACGGATTCAAGACACAACACAGTTTTTGGGAATTATCTCGGATCGCCAATTGGAATCCGAATGGTTGTTGTATACTTTGCATGTCACCTCCCTGTATACTAACATTCCTCATTGGGTGGGCCTGATGGCACTTCAGTATTGGCTAGACAGGGCTGACTTATATAGACCAGGATTTAACACCTTCTTAGTATGTTTAGCTGAATATGTTCTTGATAAGAACGTCTTTTATTTTCAGCAGCAATGTGTTTGGCAGGTTCGTGGCACGGCAATGGGGGCATCTTTTGCCCCCATATATGCCGATTTATTTATAGCCTATATAGAAGAGGCACTTAACTATGATAGAAGTCATAACATTTACCTTGATGAATGGATATTTGGAGATGATATCTTGATGACTGTTGGCTTGTGTGGTGGGCTGACGCTGGGTATCTTCAGGAATTTGTGGAATACCTGAATGAAAATATTTGGGGTATTGAGTACAAATTAACTTGGCATCAACAAGAGATAACATTCTTGGATGTTTTGGTTACACGCACTCCTTCTAATACTTTAGCAACACAGGTATTCCGCAGATTCCCCCAATATAACACTCTACTTCATGCATCTAGCTTCCACCCCCAACATGTCATCAGGAATATCCCGAAGTCTCAATTTCTCAGTGTCAAAAGAATATGTTCTAGTACTGCCACTCACAAGTTTTTTAAATCAGATTTATGTGCCAGATTCAGAGCCCGAGGATACAGGGCTGGTGACATCCATGTGGCCAATCAGTATGCGGAGTCACAGGAGAGATCTGAATTATTAAGGTATAAGAAATGGGTTCCTGCTCAGGGGTCTCGGATTAGGCTAGTTACCACTTTTGGTAAAAATACCCATTCTTTTATGGATATAATTTCTAGACACTGGAACATTTTGTGGGGGGTGGTCCTTTTATGTATATCTTGGACGATAAATGTGCCTTTTCTTTTTGCAGGGCAGATCCTTGGGTTCTTTGTTTAGTCATTATAAAAGGGCCCGGCAGGAAAAAATATTGACACAAAGGACCATCACTGGGCATAAGTTGGTAGGTTGTCATCCCTGTGGTCATTGCTCTAGTTGTCCACATATATATAAAACCACTTGTTTTTTAGTAAAAACACTTAAAATGTTTATGACATAGATTTCTTTGGCAATTGCAACTCATCTTGGATAATTTACTTGGCCAGCTGCTTTTGTCAAGCTTTTTATGTGGGACAAACTTCTAGGCCTTTCAGGCTCAGAATCAGTGAACACTTGAGTGATATCAGGATACATAAACAAACTAGTGCCTTATATAAGCACATTTGTAACCATCAGACTGGTTGGTTCAGATTTACTATCATCGATTGCATTCTGCATAAAAATAATGACTTTGCTGGTTTACATCAAGTTTTGGACAGCAAAGAAAAAAGTGGATTGTTAAACTGGATGGGCTTTTTCCTCCCGGTTTAAATGAACAGTTTTGATTACCTTATTTGTGTATTATTTTGATTGGTCTCTGTCCTATGTGTACGCCTATATATCAATGGGCTGCTTTTGAATGTAATGGTTTTTACTATTTTTGTCACACTGAGGAAGGCTGTTTAGCCAAAACTGGCCTGTGCAGTTTGTTCTTACTGCATATGCATATGCAGTCTGTCATTATGGTGTATATTATGTGTATTTCTTAATACACTTATTTTCAAACAGGACTTGTGCTGGCTCCTTTTTCTGGTTGTTTCTATTGGTTTGAGCTGTGCACATGCTGCATGTGTGGGTGCTTTACTGTCTTTGGGAGGTTTTATTTCTGCAACCACAAATTTAGGAAAACTGATTATACTGTTTTACTAAACTAATGTGTTTATTATTTTGCTGAGTTACTTAATGTATAATCTAATTGGTTCCAGCAGGTTTACTTATCTAACTGGTTCTTTTATCTACTGCATTTCTATCAAAACATACTGTTCTTTTACCTTCTGAGTTTTTTATCTATGTTAAGTACAGTGCTGCTCAGCTGTGCAACTTCCTATTTTATTTAACTAGTCCCAAGTAGTTCTAATTGGTCAAAGCTGGTCCTAACTGTTCCTATATGGGTAGATTTTGTGCTACCTTCCTGTATTTCTTTTGTACTTCTTATTGTATTTTCTGTCTGTACTTATGACTCATTACCTACATTTATTATTTCTATTCATCTAACTTTACATTTTCACTTTACTACATATTTTTCATGTTACTCTTTAATGCAATTAGTTTTGTGTCCCACCCACATTAATTCCTTTATCCACAAATATACTCCCTACTGTGCCAACTAATCTTTGTTTTTGCCTTATTACATTGCTATAGCCTCACTGCATACATTAAAGTGTGTGTTTTTTGCATTATTTTATTGCCTTATTATATATTTTTGTGTTTCTAGTCCTGCTAATTTGTGGGACATTGCTCAGTTTATATACAAATCTGCCTCTACAGTTTTACTAATTTGAGCATTTGATTTATTATACTGTTTTTATCTTCTAAGCCTGTTTAATCGCAGCAGTGAACTTGAGATTGCATTATTATGTGCATACCTGCCATTGTTGGAGCACCTGTTTCATTACTGTAATCCTTAGGAATATATTAACAATACTAGGTAAGCTATCACAGGGGTTATAGGATGCCTAGCTGTATATAACTTTATGTAGGCGGAGTTAAACATTCTTGCTACTCGTTTCAAGTGCTTACTAGTACTAACCTCCCAAACCAAGTAGAGCTGCACATGATAACCCTGGTATACGTTTGTGGTTACCTGTCTAGTAATAATCAAGACTGGCAGTAAAGGTAGTCAAAGCAGTACATTGTTTAACCTGTAGTTGTAACATATTCCATCATCTGGGAATTGTTTAACCTGTAGTTGTAACATATTCCATCATCTGGGAATTGTTTAACCTGTAGTTGTAACATATTCCATCATCTGGTGATTGTTTAACCTGCAGTTGTAACATATTCCATCATCTGGGGATTGTTTAATCTGTAGTTGTAACATATTCCATCATCTGGGGATTGTTTAACCTGCAGTTGTAACATATTCTACCATCTACCATCTGGGGATTGTTTAACCTGTAGTTGTAACATATTCCATCATCTGGGAGTTGTTTAACCTGCAGTTGTAACATATTCCATCATCTGGGAATTGCTTAACCTGCAGTTGTAACATATTCCATCATCTGGGGATTGTTTAACCTGTAGTTGTAACATATTCCATCAGGGGATTGTTTAGCCTGTAGTTGTAACATATTCCATCATCTGAGAATGCAGTGAGTTAGGAAATCATTTCTCCAGTGAGTCACTGGTATAGATTTAAGTCTCCAGAAGTGGGTGTTTTTAAAGCCAATGGTTTTGAGAAGAAATTGGAGGTCAAACAGAAATAGGATCTGGTCTTTCATGGCTTGAAATGTCAGACACAGTCCACTTCAGAGGATCCTGTATGCTACTGAGTATAAGGAGAGTAATACCATGAGCGTAAGTAGAGTAATACTGCAAGCAGAATGATTGTAATACTGTGAGCATAAGGAGGGTAGTAATGTGAGCATAATGAAAGTAATACTGCAAGCATAAGGACAATAATACTGTGAGCATAAGGAGGGCAATCATGTGAGCATAAGGAGAGTAATACCGCAAGCATAAGGACAGCAATACTGTGAGCGTAAGGGGGGTAATAATGTGAGTGTAAGGACAGCAATACCATGAGAATAACAAGAGCAATACTGTTTGTGTAAGGAGAGTAATACCGCAAGCATAAGAACAGCAATACTGTGAGCATAATGAGGGTAATAATGTGAGTGTAAGGACAATAATACTATGAGAGCAAGGAAAATAATACCGTGAGAATGAGGAGAGTAATACCATGAGTGTGGAGAGAGTAATACCAATCTGTTATGATAGATGAAGGATTTAAGGCCTTTAATTTTATTGGGTAAACATTTTTGGGACATTTCCAGTTGAGTGATATGGTTGGATTTGTACACACCAAAGTGGGCACTGTATTTGGTGATGGGTCTAAGAGAAAAATACAATGATAAGATGACCTCTCTGATAATGAAGATACTCCCATGGAAATTAGCTGTGCCCAATGGAAGGATTCCCTGAGTACAGTGGAAAAATGATGATTAAGTGAGATAGTTGTCCACTTAAGTACTCGGGTGTCTTATGGCCATACCCATCTGAAAAGGAGTACCACTTATAACATACCATGAGATGGGAGCATCTTTTTTGCTGACCACTACTATACTGCGCTTTTATGCATTTAGCTTGAGACTGCTTTCAGTATACCAGGAATGTGTGTAGGAGCTGTTTGGCTTGAGTGGACAACACTGCCCAGCCTGCAGACATTAGCAAATTGATCAACTACACTTTATTTATTTTTTGATAACCAGGTAGGTAAGATGGGCAGTTGACCTTTTTCAGCCACAATATGGGCTCAAATGAGCAACAGAGAAATGCAGTACATAAAAGGAAATTAGTTTGTCTTAGTCACAATAAAATGGCATAACATACAAACAAGATTAGACATACTCATCTGCACTAATAGAATACAAAAAGAGGAACTTTCTTTACAATTTAGTTAACAGACAGGAGGTTATTGCTTAACCACCATCTTTAGAACATGTTCAAATTGTTACATCAGATCTGCCCTAAAACCATCCAAAGTGGAGTGTTTCCTTATACTGAGTGGGTGTGGGGGTATATAGCAACAAGTGAAGGGGCTAAGTCTGGTAAATGCTTTTCCTCTATGGTTAGTTTGAATCTTGTTCTATCAGTGTAAGTGTATCATCCTGTGTTTTAGTCTGTATGTATTATCCTTGACAGGCAGTTTTCAGATAAGTTAACTTGTAACTTGTACAAAATAGCTGTGTAAATTAGTACAACAGCTCGATTGTCACCTAGTGGAAGTTAAGGTTACAGTGAGGTTTGAATACAGGTTTGAAAGAAAAAAGAGCTACGCTCTGAATTGAAGTGGCATGTGGCGTGGTACTGTGCCACAACCAGAGGGATGTCAATTCAGCATTTTATTAGTGATACAGAGTGGTAGTGGGCTCATCTTCCACCAGTGATGCTACCTAACTAGTGTAAGCTTACTAAGGTAAGATGGATTTTAATTTAATTGGTATAATAAATGGTACTCAACTGCCACCAGAAATGTTACTTAATTAGTGTAAGGGTAATAAGGTGGATTTTAATTTAATTGGTATAAGAAGTTGTACTCAGTTGCCACAAGTTGTTGCCTCCTTGGTGGTTTTGGTATAAGTTGTGTGGAGTAGTAGCAGAACTTTACTGCCACAGGAGTTACTACCTAAGAAACTTCAGATTCAGTGCAAGCTTGGTTATGGGTTGATTTGTATGTAAAGCTGTGAAAGTTTCTTATGCATATTCTGTGGGACAAAAAGTACCCTACTGCAAGCATAGTGTTGTGGCCTTATCATGTTGGTAGGTTATAAAATGACAAGGGGGTCAAGGAGTGGCTGTAATGAGTTGTGCCATGAAGGTTGGTAATAAATAACTTAGCAGGTAAGACAAAGGGTGTGCTGTGTTTTAGAAGACTTAGTATGTGCTCATTGGAGAAATTTGGAAGATAAGAAAAGCAAAGTATAGTTAGATAGTGCTGTTAGTTACAGGAAGAAGAGTGCATCTGAAATTGTAAGGGGGATGTGAAGAAATGTAATCTGTGTTAAGTACTGATGGGACGAGTAAGGTAAATGAGAGACAGGGAGAGACAGACAGGGTAAACCACTGTGATTTGAGGACTTGTACCTGAGTTTTACTGACTGAACATGTGAGTGTCTAGGTAAATATAAATTAAATGATATGGGAGGTGGTTGGGAATGGAGGTAGGGTAGCAAGAAAAGTGAAGCCATGAGCAGCAATGAAGAGCAGAGCCTTCTCCCACAACTTTGCCCTGCTAGAAACCATCAGTAAATGTAACTGCAGTCATCATACCCTGCAAATATGTTTATGGTAAAAGCAGTGATTATTGTTCTTCTCTTATTGTACACGTGTGCTCAAGAGGTGATGAAGTCAGCACAAGCCTTTATTCTATAAGGGAGTGCTAGACCACTACCTTAGTCGGAAACATGGCAAAGTCTATGGATGGTTAGACTGCTGTGCAACTCAGAGTCTGACCTCAGACCCACAACAACATCGTGACTGCTTAGTTACACTTAAGTGCTTTTAGTTAGTATAGACCGAGTACCGTGCAGGTACAAGAAAAGCACTTACTTAAAAGACAAAAAACTTTGCCACTATACCCTTTTATTTTATCAACACAGCAGAATCCAGAAGCAAGTTGATTTTGCATAAGGAGATTGTGGCAGAGACTCAGATGCTCTGAATCTATGGCTAAAGTGCCTGTGAGTTGCCTATTAAAAACTCTGTAACCTTTTCTAAAAAGCTTACCAAGTTCAGGAAATAGCATCTACACTTCCCAAATCCATACTGACTGAGGTTTAGATCAGTTATGTTACCTATGTCTGCAGAAATGAGTTCTGCTGTGATACATTTCATTACTTTGCATGTAAGGCTGGTGAGGCTGATGAACCACTTTTGGAATACTGGTTTGTATGCAGTGGCGGCTGGTGACTTCAAATCAAAGGGGGGCTGCAGGAGACAGCTGAATGGATGGGATCAATGGGAATGGGTGTGGCCAACTAGAAAGGGGAGGAGGTATGCTCAAAACCACAAAAACTGTAACTTTAATTAAATACTCTGCCCTGGGTGCCAAACCATCATTATGAGAGTCCAATCAAGACAAAATGAAGTGTAGAAGAAAAAACATATTTCAGTCTATTGGCTGCATGACAGCTTACTTAATATCTAGATGGAAACAAAAAGGTTGTGAGGCATGAAAAAATAAATTACTTTTTAAATACATTACTGGAATGCCAGTCAAAATCAAGTATAAGAAAATCAAGCAGCACTCAACTGAAACCACTTCTATGTATGGCTTTGTCCAGATTTCTTGCTCTGAGGTTGAGAGGTATGACAAATGTGTCAGGGCCATCGCAGTCAGCCAGAGACATTTCAAGTTGTGACATACTTGTTGCACCCCACTCCCCCATGTAGTGACTCTGGATGTGTATTCCAGTTCTAATTATAATTTGTATTCAGCTTTATTAAAGTACCAAGTAACATGCTGAAAGTAGCTCTCTGTGATACCTCCACTTGTAAAAATGTTTCTTATCCAAAAAAGACTTGCTGCCTGACAACAACTATCTACTTGTTTCATGGGGAAAATATGATCAAAGTAAAAAATGAAAAGCAAACAGGAAACAAGCTCAACATACACTGCTTAAAGGATTACTGCACAGGATATGGACCACACATTGGCATTCTGTTTAGTTTGCAGGTAAAGCCTGTAATGAGCTCTTAAAATAATGTAATCCTGTCCTTTATTACAAATACTGTCATATGCATTTCAATACCCAAGGCTTATATGTTATCTAGTTATGTAAGTATTCTCTGTATGGCAACAACAGAAAGGCTTTCAATGTTGGTAATTATTTAACAGTATGCTTATTAAAACTTACTTGCATCTTAAAATCTCAGACAAGCTTACCAGATGGTCATTAAAGCACTGCTACTTAAACACACAGCAACAGGCACTTTCTGAATAATAATAAGCATAAATCAACAGTATAAAAATATGACAGAAACCAGAACATTCTGCAAAATCAAGGACAGATGAAAAGCCATTGTAGTACTTGTGTCTACCTTGGATGGGGGGGATAGTCTGCACATTTACACTGCATAACTGCTCCTTGCCTTGCTTGGACACATCCAGAGTCACTACATGGGGGAGTGGGGTGCAACAAGTATGTCACAATTTGAAATGTCTCTGGCTGACTGCGATGGCCCTGACACATTTGTCATACCTCTCAACCTCAGAGCAAGAAATCTGGACAAAGCCATACATAGAAGTGGGACAAAGGCCCAAAAAATAAGCACCATTTTTAAATATTGCTCTTATAAACTTAGAAAGATAATAGAATAGTAGGTCTTGCATTAGTATAAATTTTCTGAAGGGTATGAATTCTGAAAATGAAATGTCTGTCATTATTTTCTAACTTCAGACTTTAATGATTTGCCACTAATTTGCCAAAAAACACAATTTTATGAAAAATGGACCAAAAATGTGATTCAAAAATATAAAATAGCCACACAATACAGCTGGGAACCTGTCAAAGAAGGGACACTTTTTAATATTAGTACTGCTAACTTGAGCAGCTGACAAAATAAAAGAATCTACATGCATTTCTGTAATAAAAGTAATCTATAACTGATTATTACAGTTATTTATTAATTGTAAACCCGCCATGTTTTCTTCCAAAATTGCCATTTTGCAGAGGTATTATTAGGGGAAGAGCAACATTTTGAGCCAAAATCAGGGACAGTTGAGAGGTTTGGATATGCCTAATTCTACAAAGCAATTTATTTGCATGTACCTCTCAACCTGTTAATGCAGGAAATCTGGACAAGGCCAAATATATGGGGGGAACGTATAAACAGTACTAAAAATTGCTCTTGTATAAACTGAGACAGTTGATCGAATAACAGGTCTTGCTTTAGCATGCATTTTTCTGAAGGTTATGAAGTCTGAAATTCAGTGTCTTGTCATTATTTAGTGACTTCATTCCTAAATGATTTGACAGAAAACCACAAATTTTATGAGGAACAAATCAAAAATAAGAAGCAAAAATCTATTCATTCTGCAAAAATCTGGACATTTGAGAGGTATAGTTCAGCTGGGGATGTCTTTGAGTTTGCTGCCCTTCCCCCCCTCACAAAATCATGATCAAATGGAGCTTCCCCCCTACAGCCATTCCAATGAACCATTACTTGGCTATTTCACCCCATTTACCATAAACACTAATGTGCATACTGCTTTACTTCTGTGATGACTTGGACTTCATTTGAAAGTTTTATTTTGCATTTTACAGTGCAAACACTAATAGATATCATATCTGCTAAACAAAGCAATGCAGTCTCACAATGAGAACAGACTTAGCATTAAAACTTCTCTGCCTTTGAAAACTCACAATCACTGAAACAGCATTGAAACCCACATTCAAAGAAAATACATTTTGTCATTGGCAGATTAACTTTGGGTTTGGGCTGTTTTCAAATCACAGGCCCCTTGCACACGAAACATACACATGCTCTTTCATACACCTTCCTGATTGTATTAAATTATATTCCTTGTACAATACAGCACAGTTTTAGAGGGTGTTTTAAATTTATTGTTTTGAAATTTTTCCAGTAAACAATGAAACAAAATGCATGCACCAGTAATGACAAAACTGCCCAATTCAGAACATTTCCGTCATAAAAGTCTACTCAAACTTCTACAGTCCACCAGTATCAGTACATATGCACAATCTCTGAAGAAGTAAAAGTCATCTAAATAATTCCACATTAAAGAGATCTGTAACTAATGAAGAGGTTGCTGCTAGAAAACAACTTTGTATTTCATTGTTTCATCTGCAAATAAAGTGCCTGTTACCCTTGAGGAATAATTTGCCTATCTTACACTAAAAAAATGATAAGCTAGCAATATTGCAATAGGGAATGGATGGCAAACTGTTAACAGGTTCATAGTTACTAGGTATCTTCGCCAAAAAGGAGTGCAGAATCCACCCCTTTTGCTACACAGTATGGTATCAGCAATGCATCTATTTACTATGGGAGTATAACCCACAGCCTTCTGCATCAAAAGCAAGTATACTACCTGTTGGGCTATTAACAATGCAAGTAGAGTCAGCATAAGCAGCACTAAACTTTTTCTCCTCTGCAGCTCTTAGCTCCTTGTAAAATCTACTCACTCAACTGTATCTCTTAACTTTGCAGCACAAAGAAATCTGGAAAAAGCCAAAGTTTATTGTGGGGGGGGGGGGGACAAAAACCAGGGACACATTTTAAACATTGCTTGCATAATGTTGGAAAGTTGCTAGAATAAAATGCTGTGTTACCACCATACATTTCACTGCCAAGCCTTAAACCCAGGACCCTGTGCAAAACAGTCAGAGCAACATACCACTATGCCAAATCAGCTGTTTTGTGAAAGAGGAAGACAGAAACTTAAATGGCTGCCATTTAGTGAATTCAGTTCTCATCATAGCACAGCTGTCAAACTCTTAGCACAAAACACCTGAACAAAGCCAATAATGGGTAAATACAGTCCCCAAACATTTAGTGAATTCAGTTCTCATCATAGCTCTCAACCTCTTAGCAAAAAACACCCGGACAAAGCCAGTAATGGGGGAATATAGCCCCCAAACATATTCAGTGAATTCAGTTCTTACCATAGTTCTCAACCTTAGTACAAAACCTGGATGAAGCCAATAATGGGGGAATACAGTCCCAAAAATAGGGACAAATTTCAAATATCCATCTTACACACTTAGAAAATTGCTAGAATAAAAGCTTTTGTGTTACCATGCACTTTCTGACGAATATGAAGTCTGATATTCAAATGCGTGTCATTTTTAACATTTGTTAACCAGGAAAGTCTGACTTGGAACAAAAGCTAATTTTTAGCAGAGGCCCAGGGAGAAACACTCCAGACAGACACATGTCTTTGTAAGATGGGAGGACACTAGAGGAAACAAAAACAGGGAGGGCATACAGACTCCACACAGAAGGTAAGGCACCCCAGCCAAGAATCAAACCAGAGAACATGTAGCTGTCAGGCAACAATGCTACCACTGCACCAATGCACTACTGGTTTTGCAAGGACACAAAAATACAGAAACCACAGATTTTATGAGGAACAGGACAAGTATGAGGGAAAAATCTGCAACATTTTTACAAATGGTGGTGGGTAGGGAATTCAGGCTCTTGCCACCTGAGCCCAAGGTACAGGGTTCAAGCCTTATTCTCTACCCACCACCATGTAGCACCTGGGGCATTACACACACACACACACACACACACACACACACACACACACACACACACACACACACACACACTCCTCCATAATGGTGGCGGTCAGCTGATACACACACACACTCCTCCATAATGGTGGCAATCAGTCGATACACACACACTACCTGTCTTCCATAATGGTGGTGATCAGTTGATCCACTCTGCAGCCCAGCTAATCCTGAAGTCTTCTACCGGCAGATCCACTCTGCAGCTCAGCTACTAAATCCTGAAGTCTTCTACCAGCCGATCCACTCTGCAGCTCAGCTAATAAATCCTCCAGCCTGTCTGTAACAGCCTGGGCATGGGTCTCCCGCAAGATGGCTGTAGCATCCTGTCCTACGAGATGCGAGGAGGCTGGAGCCTCCTGCCTGCGGGCGATGCAGTCCGGTGACCTTATGGTCTGTGCGGTTGTCACCGCACAGACCTCTGGGCTGAAAAGGCAGAGTTTCCTGCCTTCCCTATCTGGACTGCCTAAGAGAGCAGTCTGGAGCTCAGAAAGGAGCACGCATGTGTGCATAGAGTTCTGGTCTGCCTAACACAGCAGTCAGGAACCATGCACGCATGCTCAGAGTCCGTGAAATTGTTTTATTTTTTAATTTCAATTTTATTTTTTTTAATTTCTTTTATTCATTTTACAGGTGGGAGGGATGCAGTCCTGCAGTCCTATAGCAGGAGCCACCCCTGTTTGTATGTCTGCAAAATAAATGCTAAACAGGAGAGGACCTAGCACTGATACCACTAGTAACCACTAGTTACAAATTTATATTCAGAGACGATACCAGCAACTTTCATAATCTGGGATTTGTTGGCTATCCAGTTTGCAAACCACTGGACATTGCAATGGTTAACATTAAGTTTGTGTAATTTTTTCAATAATACCAGTATGGGGATAGTGTCATAAGCCTTGGCCAGATCACAATAAGCAGCATATACTGAATGACTACTGTCCACAGCTTCTGTATCCTTTTCAAAGAAGCTTACTATGTTCAGGAGGCAAGACCTGCCCTTTACAAAATCATATTCAGAGGGGTCGAGATCAGTTAAGCCTCATAGCATTGCTGATGACTCCCTGCTAGTTTTTCCCCACCCATCCTAACCTTTGTTGATCTGCTTTTTAAACCTGGTGATTTTAAGTTGCCCACCCCTACTGTAAATTGAGTTTAATAGGCTCACCCCTTTCTACATTGTTGTTGATATCTTCAGTTATTATCCTTTCCCTGTGTTTATATTGAAAAAGGGCATTTGCCTCTCATTGTCTGTTCTACTGATTTACTTGCTTTGAATTAATTATTTAGCTAGCTGTTGGATAACGTAGTGTATTTTTCACTTCAGCAAGCACTTATTTTTATATCAAGAGGTCAGTGGATTTTCCATTTAGTACACTAGAAGGTAACCTTGTGTGTTTAGTTTGGGGAAACACTTGAGATTTCTGCATGTAGTTTTATTAGCTGGAGGGCTTATTAATCAGCTTATCTTGCTTTGATGCCTCTATAAATTCTGTACAGTTGAGTGTTTCTTGGCTCATTTATACAAAAGTGAAGCATAATCACACTTTTATAAACTGTTTAAAGTACACTGTTGTGTCCCTATCATTAAGTTTGTTTGTATTAGCATTTAGTAGCTTTTAAGCTTGTTTGTAGTAGAGTTTCACTCCAGACACTCCTTTACTGTGCTTTTACATTAGAAGGACTGGGATTATTCATCTAGTGGCAACTGGTATTTACCTGGTCGACATGAGCTGGGAAGCACAGAAAAGAACTCTAAGTATATGTTTGCACTTCTCTTATATACCATGACAGTACTTTAGCAGTTCCAAAAAAAAGCAAACAAAAAAAAACTGTACTGTCTGCTGCTGCAGCTTTAAGTAATTAATTGCAGTGTATTAGATTGTATCTCTTAGTTGTAGGTAGTTTGTGTGGTCTCATTACACTTGGGCTCCAAACCGGCTATTCTACATTAAAAAGGTGTTTTCTACACCCATGTGAAAGAAGTGTGCTGATCTAACCTGTCTGAGTTGGGGATTGCTAGTGGAAGGCTTACTGTGTGCTTTCTTGACTGGTAGTTAGCATAAAACTTGTTTCTCTTTGCTTGGATTTAGGCCTTGCTTTTATGTGGTGCTGCTCTTCACACAGCAGTGGTTAGCAGGCCCTGTATAACCGCAAACACCTAGAAGTTCAGGTTTCGCTAGCCAGCTGTCAGTGAAACCCTTCCAAACTCTTATGCTACGCTAGGAGCAACTCAATTGTGCACTGAGCAGCATTGCCTTATTAATCAAACTTAGCCTACACAAAGTATATGTTCTTCTAGTAGTCTCGGCTCTACCAGCACAGTCCTGTCAAATTAACCCACTCCCTTCCCTAATAAAACATACAGTAAGAGCTTACTATCAATGACAGGCAGTTTCCCATCATCTCTCTGGCCAGCTTGATAGACATGGGCATCCTGAGGCAATGTAGCAATTGACTCATGCATACTGACAACCACTTACTACTGAACAAACAAATACTTTATGTGAGAGATGTAGTTACACTATGAAACTGGAGGCAAGACTCTCACATAAGGACAAACTGAATGCCAAACAGCTTGTCAGCACACACACACACACACACACACACACACACACACACACACACACACACACACACACACACACACACACACACACACACACGTCAGCCACTAAATAATGATACGACATATAAACCCACATAAGCTGAGGTACTAACTTGTAACTTACCAAAATATCAAAGGCCTCCCAAATGGAAACCACTTACACATATAACAATGCAAAAAAAAAAACAACCACAACACATAACACACATACTAGTGTCTCAACAAATAAGCCCATAAGGCATAACACCACAAAACCTAATGTACTGGTCATAGGTCACTCCATTGTGAGACACAGGGATATTCCTCTCACCAGGCTGGATAAGAAGCAGGTTACAGTTAGCTGCCTGTCAAGTGCAGGATCCAAGAAGTCACTCAAATCACTCAACTACAAGCACTGTTTGACTCTGTCATAGTCCATATGGGGGTGAATGACTTGAGACGTACCTTACTGGACTATATGAATAGAGACATGACTGAGTTCTCAGATTATGTGTCACAGGCAGGTATATGTCTAGCCTTAAGCAACATTCTGCCTTCTGCAAGGCTGATGTCACAATACAAACAGACATGACTGACTTTAACAACTGGCTTAGCTTCTGGTGTCAGTCCAAGGGAGTCCAATATCTGCCAGCCTGGGAAGACATGTTCGACAGGCCACACTGCTTTGCCAGAGATGGTCTACACCTGTCTTCTCTAGGATTTTGGCTACTGGCAAAGAATTAGCCACTCCTATTTTGCCTTTCCTGGGCAGTGTCAAAATAACCAACCTCCCAAAATAACAAAATCCTCTCCAGATAAACTCAAGGTACTGTTGCTTGATGCTAGGAGTCTAAACAAGAAACTGAACCCCTGGAAGCACTCCTCACTTTGGAGGATGCCAACATCTGTGCAGTCACCAAGACATGGTTCAAAGGCTTGGAAAGAATCCCAGCCGTGATAGGCTACAATACCTTCCATACATTCAGATCACAAACTGAGTGTCAAAGAACTCAGGAAGAAATGTATCCATCTTCATTAAGGATAAGTACACCTCAAGACTGGTCAAACAGTTTGACTGTATTGACCTACTCCATGTCCAATTAACTACAGGCAAAGGACCCTACTACATCATAGCTAGCTATAAGTCCCCCACCATGAATCAGGAAAAGCATACTGCATACTTAGACTTACTGGAGTAATTTGCCATACAGCCCAACACATTACTCATGGGTGATTTTAATTATCCTACCATTGACTGGGAAACATACAAAACGACAAACATGCTGGCTCTATGTTCTTGGACTTTGTCAATGCAAATGCTCTGGAACAGCTGGTCAGCACACCCACAAGAGGCTCAAATGTCCTGGACATTGTACTCACTAACATGGGAGAGCATTGCAGCTCACCCCCCTGTGTTATGTCCTCCCTAGTAAGATCAGACCATAAATCAGTCTCATTCGATGTAATTATAAGACCAGATATCCCATCAAGCTCCAACACTTAAGAATTTTTCTGAGACAAATTACCTCCTACTAAGTGATGGCATATAAGAAGTTTCAAAGCCCCCTCAAATGTAGATAGCATGGACTCCTATGTAGAGGTGTACACTTATGCCCTGTATAACCACTTAAGCAGTTGTCTAGAATCAGCTGTACCTGACTGGATTAAAACCAGGTCTTGACAAAAAGCAAGCCACCCTGGTGGACCCCCAGTATAAACGAGCTATGCAACAAGATAAAGAAACTGAAGTCCAAGAACAAAAGGGAACTGGCTCACCAGAGGAAGAAATCCCTCAATAGCTTAAACAAACAAATGAGAGATCTTGTCAAGTCCCAAAGCTAATTACGAAGCAAAAACAGCCTCCCTAGCTAAGGATAATCATAAGGCATTCTTTAACTATCCTTAATCTAAAAGGGAATACCGAGCTATGTGCTGAACTGGCTGTGGATGGCACCACCCATACTCAACTGAAGGCAATAACTACCTGCTGACAGATTTGGAGCAGACTTCACCCCCCCTTTCCTCACCAGTCATCCCCCAAAGTACACCTGCCACCATTCCTCAGCCTTTTATCTCAAGAGAGCAGGTCATCTCGCCATTCTCCAAGGCCAAAAACAAGGCATCAGTAGGACCAGACAACATTCCAGGTTGCCTTTTAAACAACTTAAAACATGGCCTAGCAGACCCACTTGGATCCCTGTTTAACCACAGCCTGCAAACTGGCTATATTCCAGTGGAATTGAGGACAGCACCAGTAATCCCTCTGCACAAAGGGGGACCATCAACCAACCCGAGGAATTATAGGCCTATAAGCTTGACTAGCCTCATCTGCAAGGCCATGGAAAGAATCATTGTGGATCTTATTAACAAGGACATAGGTAATCTCCAAACTCTGGACCCAACCCTGTTCAGATTCGTTAAAGGTAGATCATGCCTGTTAAACAAAGTTGACTTCTTCTAGAAAGTTACCAAGGCCCCACACAAGAGAAAGACAGTATATACCACCTATCTTGACCTAGCCAAGACATTTGACACAATCCCCCATTCAAGTATTATAGAGCAACTCTCCCAATTGGGAATTAACCCCTACATTACCAGATGGGAGGCCAACTAGCTCACCGACAGAACACATACTGTTAAAGTGGGTGACTTCACCTCTAGTAAAAGATCAGTCACCTGTGGCATACCACAGGGTTCTATGCCAAACCCTTACTGTTTGGAATTTATTTCTCAGAAGTCCAGGCAAACTTGGGTGGCCTTTGGCTGCCCAAGTTTGCTGACGATTGCAAATTGGGAGCAATCACTGAGAACTCCAATGATGTTCATAAATTGCAGACAGGGTCAACGTAGACAAATGACTGGTGCCAAAGCCACAGATTAAAGATAAATGCAAAAAAATACATTGTTATTCCCTTTGGGAAAGCTGACATACTGCTAATTATATTATAGACAGCATTTCCCCTTAGTGTAAACCCAGTGGCACTTGATCTGGGTACTCAGGTTGATAGCAATCTGAACTTTGATCACCATTTATCCACAGTAGTAAGGAAATCCTTCCATGTGGCACATCTTATAAGTAAAGGCATTGCATCTAGATCTCAAGATGTTGGAATTCCATTATACTCAGCCTCATCAGACCAATAACTGAGTACAGTGCTCCCTTTTGCATGTATCTTACCAGACACCTGTAAACAATTGGAGATACCACAGAGATTTCTCACCAAGAAGTTGCAGGGTACATAAAACAAGTCATACAGACAGACTGTATTGTCATACTGTGTATGAGTCACTGTATTCTGTCTCATACAGGTTGCTAAGTGATGACCTGTGCCTGACTTACAGTGCAGTCTCTGATCCGGCCCTGATGGGAATGCTACACATCCATAAATCAAACTGCAGGAGGGTCACTCACTCCAGGGATCTTAACCTAGACTCTGACATGAACAGGCCATGCTGGAGAAAGAGATACATCTCCCAGAGAGTGCCACTTCTCTGGAACAAGCCTCCAATTCACATGAAACAGAGCCCTTCCTTGGCCCTCTTCAAACTCAACGTAGATAAATGGATGGGTGACTGCAAATTCCCTCCTGGGGTGGTGCCCATGTCCCTCTTGGACAGAGGAAGTCAGTATTAACTACCATAGACCTTTACCTCTGTGAACTTCACTCACCTAACCACTGACATTTGGGGCAACTTGGGATAAATATAGACAGGCTTGTAAGGGCTCTAGGGCCATTAGCCTAGTAACCTCCTATGAGTCTATGTCTTCAGAAATGAGTTATGGTATATTTTCCATGACTTTTTATACAAGGCTGGTGAGGAGGATGGGTCTATAATCATATGTGTCTGCAGATAGCTCACCTTTGTGCAGGAGATTCACACTGACTGTTCTCAAGACATTGAGCACAAGCCCTGTACATAGGTTGAGGAACAACAGTTAAAGAAGAGACTTGGATATGTGCATTCTTGGCACTGATGGAAATGCAGTCGGGTATGTTGGCTGGTCGCATGGAAGAATTATTTTTAGCCTTTAGCAGGGATTCTAAGACTTGTTTGAATATGATTTCAGGGGAAACTAAATTTTCAGGGATACCAGGGGCAAAATGTTGGTAGATGACGTGAAGGTTGCATAAAATTAGTCTGGTAATAGATTGGCTATATACTTAGGATCAGAATGTGTGATATTACGTATGGGCTCAGTGCACTGTTGGACAAAATTCTTTAATTTCCTGACATAGGTGACGAAAGATTTGTAGTTACCTTTGGTATCTGTATCAACCCTAAGCTTGTATTCTACTTTTAAGCTCCTTACTGGCATGTTTCAGTGTGGTCTTGAGATAAGATGATGGGTATTTCTTAAAACTTTTCATAATTTTCCCTTTTTTTGTTATAATATACGCTTAGAATTGTTTTTTGTTTTTTTTTTGTGTGCATAGAGTTGCTGCTGTCTTTTATATCAGGGTGCTTTTAAATTTGTTAACGTGCAATGTGGTTCAATTGGTTAATGTTAACCAGTTGTTTGTATAAATTGAAGATCTTGCCCAATTTGATAATGTTCCTGATGAAGTTAGCCGATTGAGGCAAACGAAAAGCGTTTAAAACAGTTTTATGTTAATAAACCCGTGGAATTTTTATAGTCTTTTGTTGCTTTCTTTGTGGATTTATCAACAGTTCCACTTTATGAGTTTAGTGGATTTATTGTTTTGTTTCACTACCTTGGTGGATTTTACAGTAGCTTGCTGAACCAGTTTTTTCCTTTATACGCTTAGAACTCTCACTTTTCCTCCCCTCTTTTGGAGAAAGTGAAGTCAGGATTCTCCAAAACCCCTCTAATTCAATAGGTAGTAGATATACGTGCTATTAGCCTGGTGCTGATGACAGGCAGTGGCTTGTCAAACAATATGACATGCTTAAGCTATTCCATGTTCAACTAACCATGGGAAAAATATTACCATATTTTTCTAGCTACAGGTCCCCCATCATAACCAAGGAAACCCATATATCATACCTGAATGTACTAGAATCACTCACCATCCATCCCAATACCATACTCATGGGTGATTTTATCTACCTCCTCCATTAACTAGGAGGTATACATGACCACTAACATGCAGGCCCAAAGATTTCTTGACTTTGAAATTCAAATGTCTTGGAGCAGCTAGTCTGCACAACCACTAGGGGAACAAATACCCTATATCTGCTAAGAGGAAATGTGCACAACAAAGCAAAATGTCCCTCATTAGTCTAATCAAGTGAATCAGGGAACCAGTCAAGTCTCTGAAAGCAGACTTTGATGTAAAAATAGCCTCTAAAGCTAAGGATAACCATAAGTCATTTTTCAGTTATGTTTGCGGTCTTAAGAACAGCACCCAACAATGTGCAGAATTAGCTGTAGATGGCATCATATATACTCAGCCATAACATATAACAAATCTGCTGGCTGACAAATTCAACTCAAATTTCAACTCCCCCGTCACCCCCAATTCCCTCCAAGAAATACCCTCCACAACTCCCCTGCCAATATCACCAAAGAACAGATTGTCACTCCACTCTCTAAATCTAAAATGGGACTTCAATGGGCCTGACAATATATCAGGTTGCCTTTTAAACAGCTTAAATCAGGACTTATCAGGCCCATTAGGATCTCTATTTAACCACAGTCTCCAGACCAACTTTATCTCAATAAAGTGGAGGACAGCAACACTCATACCTCTGCATAAAGGGGGGCTATTTACTGACCTGGGAAATTACAGGCCTATAACCCTGACTAGTCTTACATGTAAGGTCATGGAAAGGATAATCATGGACCTGATCAGTAATGACATAGAAAACCTCCAAGCACACTGGATCTGGCCTAGTTTGTTTTTGTCAAGAACAGGTCATGCCTACTGAATCTGATTGATTTCTTTGGGAATGTCACTAAGGCAATGGATGAGGGCAAAGCAGTACATACCACCTACCTCAACCTGGCCAAGGCATTTGCACAATTACCCTCTCAGGTATTATAAATAAGCTCACACAACTGGGCATAAATCTCTATGTCACCAGAGGGATAGCCAACTGGCTCACAGATAAGTATATGGTTAAAGTGGGTGAATTCATCTCTAGCAAGAGGCCAGTTATTAATGGTGTACCACAGAGGTCAGTGCTGGGACTACTCCTGTTTGGAATATACTTCTCTGAAGTCAATGCTAATGTGGAAGCCCTCTGGATAACAACATTGGCTGATGATTGCAATTTGGGGCAATCACTGAATCCCCCAGCAATGTAGATATCCTTCAGGAGGGTCTAGATCAGACAAATGGTTTGTGCCAGAACCATGGCCTAAAACTAAATGTGAAAAAATGCATCATACCCTTTGGGAAATCAAATACCTCTGCAAATTATAACATTAGTAGCACACCCCTAAGTAGACTCAGAGGTGAGAGATCTAGGTACACAGATAGACAGTAGCCTGAACTTTGACCACCTTGTTTCCACATTGATGAGGACGTCCTTCTATGTGGCACAATTTATAAGTAAAGGTATGACATCCAGAGCCAAGGAAATTATAGTCCCACTGTACCCAGCCCTCATTAGACCAATAATCAAGTACAATGTGCCATTTGGCATGTACTTGTCTAGGCACTTACAGCAGCTAGAGTGACCTCAGAGGTTCTTCACAAAGAAACTACAGGGTGTAAACAGCATAGCCTATGCAGAGAGAGTAAAAGCCCTACCCCTTTACTTTGTCTCCTACCAACTATTAAGGAGTTGCCTATTCCTGACCTACAAAACACTCACAAATCCAGCATTGACAACTGCAAATCAAACAGTACAAGGGTTATCCAATCTAGGGATTTAAACTGAGTCAGCAACTCAAACAAAACATGCTAGAGAGAGAGATATGTCTCTCAGAGATTGTCGTTTCTTTGGAACAGGTTTCCTATTCACATTAAGCAGAGCCCTTCCCTGGCTCTCTTCAAACACAGTTAGGATAAATGGATGGAGAATCGCAAATTGACTCCTGAGGTAGCACTTATGTCCCTTGTGGACAGGATAATCTGTAAGATACTCAGATCATAGGCACACATTCATGCCATCCTCATACTGGCTAGGCTTGTAAGGGCTCTTAAGCCATTAGCCTAGTAATCCCCTCTGAACCTAGAGTGGGTCTTATGTGCTTAGGTCTGGTTTATGGGTGACTCATGGATGGGCGGTGTGGATTTGCATTATGTGGGAGCAGAGGAGGAGAAGGTGGTGCCCTGTGTACTGGAGGTGGGTTTTTTTTAGTGTGTGGTGTAGGAAACTTTGAAAAACTTTTCTTTACTGCCTCAGCATAAGTTATGAACTTACTGATGTGTTGTGACTGATGTGGTATTGTGGAAGCATGGTGCTTACTGGCTCTGGACTGATGCATTGGGTTTGGCTCCATATTTCTTAACTATTTACATCTCTCACAGGTTGTATTGTCAATTGTTAAAAGCAGTTAGTAGTCTGTAACCATAAGGCAGTTGCTACACTGCCCTAGAACACCTAATATGATCAGACTGACCACACATGAGGTGACAGCAGACTGCTGAGTCATGTTTTCCACAGGCTGGTGGACTAGGGCTTCTTAAAGTACTCAGTGTTTGTAGGGAGACTACTATGACAGACAATGAAGAACTATTGATGAAGTGTTTAGATGGCACTCTGAAGTTAGTTTAGATGGTAGGCAGCAGTAGCATAACTAGGGTGAGTCAAGAGCACAGTGTTAGGGGGCATTGTTGGCCATCCATCATCTTAATTGTTCTTTAGTGTGATACCGTCTTTTAAAGGACTGCATTGCATTTGCAGTCAAACCCGAGTGTTATAGCAGTCAGTGCAAGGTCTAAACTGCAGTAACTTCTTGTTACATTGTAGCAAGCAGTTTGCTACAGTTTATAAGAATATTTTTTTTTACTACAATGTGAGAAAGCAGAGTCTGGGGTAATGCACAGAAGTGTGACTTAAATGTCTGGGCAGGAGACAGGGGAGGGGTATGTTGTACATGTGACCACCTGGTTGGTGTGCGAGTAGATGAAACCAAGGTTTTTTTTTTTTTTGCTCTTGAAGAGCTGAGAGGGTTGGGAACTAGTTTGTGGGAATGGCACAGGGCGCGGGTTGATTCAGCTACACTTTTGGTAGCTAGTCTAGCATTACTTAGTGAAAAGACAGAATTAGGTTTGCTAAGAATGATGAATAGTGACGATTCACTTATTGTCTACAACCTGGTTACTAGTAGTGCTGGTCTCACCATGACTACATGCTGCTAGGAATCAATGTCCTCTTGCTCCTTTTCTCACCAGAAGCAAAATAGTAGCATTAATCTGAAGCTTCTTCCTAAGAAGCATGCCACAGGCTTGTCAGCAGTCAGTAGTCTTGTCCCTAGTACATCACTTTTTGTATTTACTTTGTATCCTATACACTATTTCCCAGCCTGCCTTTTCTGTAGCTCCTATGCCTGTGCTGCAGCCAAGTTATAATGTTGTGTACTATGACTGCACGGTATGCCGTCATAATGTCATGTACTATGACTGCACAGTATGCCAAGTTATAATGTTGTGTATTATGACTGCACAGTATGCCAAGTTATAATGTCGTGTACTATGACTGCACAGTATGCCAAGTTATAATGTCATTTACTATGACTGCACAGTATGCCAAGTTATAATGTCGTGTATTATGACTGCACAGTATGCCAAGTTCTAAGGTCGTGTAGTATGACTGCCAAGTTATACTGTCGTGCACTATGACTGTACAATATTCCAAGTTATAATATTGTGTACTATGACTGCACAGTATGCCAAGTTATGTCATGTACTATGACTGCACAGTATGCCAAGTTACTATGTCGTGTACTATGACTGCACAGTATGCCAAGTTGTAATGTTATGTATTATGACTGCACGGTATGCCAAGTTATAATGTCATGTACTATGACTGCACAGTATGCCAAGTTATAATGTCGTGTACTATGACTGCACAGTATGCCAAGTTATAATGTCGTGTGCTATGACTGCACAGTATGCCAAATTATTATGTTGTGTACTATGACTGCACAGTATGCCAAGTTGTAATGTTATGTATTATGACTGCACAGTATGCCAAGTTATAATGTCATGTACTATGACTGCACAGTATGCTGTACTTTTTAAGCTAAAGCTGCCTTAACTACAGCACCTCTACCTGCATTATTGAGATGAATTTGATACACTGTATATTCTCACCACAGTATCGTCCATCCTGCTTTTGGCAGATGGCCTTACATGCTGCACTTGTTTCTGTATTTTTGAACCACTTTGAATATACTGCAGGGTGTTTGTACAGCATCATGTATTTGTCTCTTCTAGCCTGCGATAAATGTAGCACCTATGCCTACACTGCTGATCTGTTTTCATATAATTTACTGTGTTTCTCTTCAGAGTTCCCAAGCCACTCCTAGGGTTCTCCCTTCACTTTTGGGTGGTCCTGTGTAGTACACATGGCACCTTTACAAGTTTAGAAGTATAGCAGTGCACTATTAATATACAACAATTATAGCTGTGTAGGTAATTTACCATAATGGTAGATGTTCAAATATATCTCCATTACAATATTCTTAACATATGCTATTGTTGGACATTTTCTACAGAGCTCATTTATTTACCAAAGGTATATATCCTCCTGATCCTAGGATGTTATTGTCTCCCTTTACTCCACCCTCACCAGGTCCTTATCAAGTCCATAGCAGAATATAATACTTCCATTGACGTGTTCTTATCCATGCATATTGCCTAACTTGAAAAACCACAATATTTCCTGACTATGAAAATTTCAGATATTCAGACCAACTTCAAGCCCTATAACCTTACTTAGTATCATTGACTTCTATGCAATGACCTCTTATTGGCCTACAATTTTATGAAATGACCCAATCCTGCCTGTACACTTTCTGTTCAAAAGACTATCAGTACCCATTTCAATAGCCAAAATCTACTTAGTAATATTAACAGAAGGTGTTGGTGGGCTAGTTTTTTGTCTCAAAAGATCTCCTACCTTTGAAGTAACCTCCCACTCCATGTAAAATTAAATCCTGAATTCTGCCTGAAGCTAGTTGTGAATGAACAGGGATCCATAAGTTCACCCTCGGGCTATCTTTACAGGCCCTTATAGATAGAGGGAGCAAATAATGGGAATTACAGTGGCTAGGCTACTAATGGCCTTCTGTACCAACTGTGTAGTACAAACCTATGAACCTACCACAACAATGTGAATAGGATGGCTGTTTTATTTAAAATTACAGCAAAGACTCCTTAGAACAAATTATTGCTGCTAGTATTTATTTATTTAACATTTGTTAACCGGGAAAGTCCGACTTGGAATTAAGCCAATTTTCAGCAGAGGGCCAGGGAGAAACACTCCACATGCATGTCTTTCTAATGTGGGAGGAAACTGGAGAACCCAGAAGAAACCTACACGAATGCAGGGAGGACATGCAGACTCCACACAGAAGGCACCCCAGCCGAGAATCGAACCAGAGAAACTCTTGTTGTGAGGCAACAATGCTACCGCTCCACCACTGTAGGTTGAGCCTGAGTATTTCAGTTACTGTATTTTTTTGTGTGTTGTTCATCATAGAGGTTTCTGCTAATAGTTCTTCCAAGACATTTCTAGTCTTGTATGCCTCTTTTCCTGAATAGAAATGCAGGAAAGGTAAGCTAAACAGTACCAAACAAACAGTAACAAATTAAGAAAAATACAATAAATTCTTAGCAGATAATTGTAAAAGCAGCAGTGTTGCATTTGCTTTTTTTCAGTAAACATGCAGCACATTTGTAAAATGCAAAAATAAGATGGGTGGGAATCATGCATTTTTCTGTGATTATGTATTACAGCTTTACAAGTGACTTGATTTCAGACACAAACTGACAAGTGTGCGTATGTGTGCGCATGTTTATGATTACTACAAAATGAATGACATTTTCATTTCCCAGTGCTAAGTAATGCCTGTATAGGAATACTTACATTTAAATTCTGCAAGGAATAGGAACCATATTCTCCTAGACTCTGTTAATCAGGGGTGGGGGGACTTGTGTGTATGGACTGTGTTGACTAGATGAAAGTTGGTAAGTTCTGTGACCTTTCCCAAATTCAAAATAAACCAACTGAGATGTTTAGTATTCTTACCTTGTTTCTGAAGCTTGGGCAATGGACTGCATCTCTGGGACAGAAGCTCATCTCCTGATTTTATTTGTCCAAGATCGTATGACTGTTGTTTGGAATTAAAAGTCAAAGGTAGACAGAATTCATTAAAATCTTTAGCTACTGGTAATAACAGAGGGAAGAAGAAGGCAAGTTCTTCTGTATGTCAGCTGTCCATTAAAACCCATTTATTTTGTATTTAGCTGTGCAAGTGCACAGATGCTGGTATATTTCATTTTATAAAATCTTCTTCCCAGTTAGGGGTTGCCACAGCGGATCATCTGTCCGCTCATGATTGGCAGTGGAGTTTTTTACAGTGTCGAGTTGCCAGCCCGGCATCCAACTTTCCACAGAAGGCACACACACACACACACTCACACCTAGGGCCAATTTAGAGTGTCCAATCCACCTACTGCATGTCTTTACAGTGATTCATTTTTCTTAATTCAAGTAAAGACTATTATTCATTTTTTAAAGCATGTGGCTACTGGTTTATTTATTAGATTGAAGACAGCTGTATTAAACTGGCATACTAATTACTGGCTTCAGCCTTTCAAAGAGTGACTGTTCAGGTTACTGCCACCAGACAAGTATACTATGAATGGCTTATTGTAAGAGTAAACATTAATAATGTTCTTTGTATGATAGCTTGGTCTAGCTGATGGGAGCATTACCAAAATGAAAGGAAAAGGGGTATATTGTGTGTATATCTTTGTCTGTGTGTCGGGAAGTATGCAAAATTATCTTGGATAAATTTCAATTACTGTTGTCAAGACTAAACTGAAAGGCAAATGTTCTGACTGATATGGGGAACACGTAGAGAACCAGAAATTAGAGCCCAATTCTGAAGCCATATAGTGTGGAGCTTATTTGTGTGTGGCAGGTGTTGATCATAATCTGAAGGAGTACTGTGCATTTTCCATAAAGCCAGTTGCCATTTGAATATTGTTTGATGATCAGTGGCGTGCATTGGGGATTGTACTCCTGTGTGTCATGTCACATATTAGATGGTGTCAATGCTGCATACTTAAAGGCCATATTGTGATAGCCCACTTTAACACTCCTCAGTTACAGTGTTTTGATCTGTTATGACAATAAAGGTATGACTCTTATGTTTATTTTTTTTCCCCACAGACTGAAATAATGCAATGGATTTAAAAACTTTTTCCTGTGGCAGAAGCATTTAATAACGTTTATTCTTGTAGACTGGATATGTACTGCACTATAAAGGGTTATTTGCAATAGTGGAGAATGTTGTTTTCCCTGAAAACCATGTAATTAATTAGTGTCCCACATTTCTTATCTGAAAATAAAGAAACTAAGTTAAAATAGTTTTTTGATTGAACGGCAATGTGAAGCATGCATGAAATACTGGGTCTGAGGGTGTTTTTTTAAATATTTAGTTTCAAAAAGCTCTAGGGTGAAAGTCAGGAATGGCCCAGATGTGTAGTAGGAGTATGCATCATAAGGTCTGGGGGCCCTCAGAACAGTACACATGCCTTATTTTATTATTTTTGACAGCACAGCTGACAGGGGTGATGAGTGATGTGGCCGTAGAGAAGTGGGCAGAATCACCTGCTTTAAACATGTAGTGCATTCCAAAGAATCCAAAACTCCAAGGAAAGGATGCCACAGAACCAAGAACCAGTAAAACCAAAACAGGCACCCAAAGAGGCAGAAGGTAACAATAAAACACGAGCCTGTGAGTGTAAGCAGCAGCTGCTGCTGCTTACACCTACAGGCTCATGTTTTATTATTACCTTCTGCCTTTTTGGGTGCCTGTTGTGGTTTTATGCATTCCAAGGAATGTATTTTGCAACTTTTGGCTAAACCCAAAACAACTGCTAAAAATTGCATGTGCTCCAGTAGCTAACAGCTACTGATAACAAAGTACTACAAGAGCAAAACATCCTTTAAATTTATTGTGCATAAAAGGTTAAAATGCAACAGTGGGATTAAAACTTCTCATTCGAGCATAGTCCTCTAACACCAGCAGATAATGTCTGAAGAGCTGTTTGAAGGAAATGTCTCCTAAATAAGAACTAGTGTTTCCATCATGTTAAAAAACACATCTTAACACAAGACACACTATCTTAGTTAGTCACTTATTACAAATGTTGCAGTAAACCATCCTTTGTATACATACAGTATATGACCAGAACTAGAATAAATTACCGCTCTCTTTCACAATGAAGCAAGGAGGTTGTGGATTGTATCCTACATATTCTGTTTCCAATCCCTGTTGTTCTCCTTTGGGTTATGCAAATTCCAGAGAAACAGCAGTGTCAGTGTGTATCTGTCCATTGTCTTTTCCCATTCTGGATCAGAGTGGTATTAGATAGGATACCAGTGCTGCTGAGGAATGCTGCAGCAGCTCTGTGGACTGCATGCTATATAATGCCAGTACCAAAACCTGCATCCACTAAAGGCAGGATCACACACTTTGTCACTAGGGAATTAGGGGATAAGAAAGACCTTTAAAGATTTAAATATGATTTAATTGTATTATGATCATTTTCTTCTTTCTCACCTACAATTAAAGTTTTTAACTCCTGAAATGCAATTTAAACAAAGTTTATTTTTAAAGGGAAACAAGCAATAGATACATACCTAGATATCCTCACAGATTTTAAACTCTTCAGTAACAGAACTGAGGATGGGGAGGATATCTGAAAGCACATAAAGAGGTGTCTTGAGCATTTTGAGACAATACCAAGATTATGTCATCAATTTATACTAAAGAAAGAGGAAATGGCTTATGCTGAACAAATATATAAAACATACAACTGGTGTAGCGTAAATGATTCAGAAATGGCAGTTTAAAAAAAACAATTACTGACTTTCATTTACAGTCTACATAATTGATGTTTTCATCATTGTGTTGTAATACCTTTCTGCATTTTTATATTTATCAGTATTTTGGTTTGCAATCAGCAACCAAGAGCATATTTCAAAGATATTGTGTCAGAGAAAATGCTAGAATAGAAGAAAATATTAAGGCTACTAGTAAGCCAGCTTGATTCTTTTTCTCATCAGCAGGACAGCAGCCACAAAAACTGACTGGATGTTCTATAAGGGAAAAACATTATATATATATATATATATATATATATATATATATATATATATATATATATATATATATATATATACTGTTTTTCCCTTATAGAACATCCAGTTTGAGGGGTATGTTCAAATATATATATATATATATATATATATATATATATACACACACACACACATCCATCTTTAGTTGCTATGCTAGCAGCCTATTTTTAGGAGAGACCCAAGGTGGTATTTATGGTTAGGGCATAAAGGAACTACCCCTACTCATCATAGTTGTGAGTGGGATCCATTTTGCATGGGCACTTCCTGTTTCCATTCCAGGTGTGGGGACAGCCTAGAGAAACAGGGAGGCAGATGGAAAGAGAAGGAGATAATGGAGTGGTGATAGAAATGTAGGAGAAAGCCAATATAGAGACTGGAGAATGCCTGCAGGATACTGAGGAGATGTTTCAAAGAAATCTGTTTGATGGAGATGAGTTGGCAAAGGATGAATATAATAATTACATCACTCCAGTTGGGAAGGTTGTGGGGTGATTTATTCAAAAAATGATGTTGCGGAGTGAGACAGAAAATGAAGGAGATGTTTGATGAGGGGAAAATTACAGAGAAAGTACAAAAGAAGGATACATAGACAGTCCTGAAGAATATGGTGAGATTGAAAAGAAAACATATGCAGAGCATACCCCTCAACCTGGAAACATCAAAAATCTGGACAAGGCCCATGAAAAATAGGTACAAATCTGTATATTGTTGCTTGTCGTTGTATACATAATTATGTAACCATGACCACTCTAGTGGAATTGTGGGATACCAACTTTCAAACGCAAACTGAAGAACAGACAACCAAAATATGGCACCAGAGTCCCCCGCAGCCATTTCAATGTTCCATTACCTGTCTATTTCTCCCCATTTACCATAACACTAATGTGTGCATACTGCTTTACTTCTACAATGACTATTTGGATTTTATTTTTACATTTTGTAGCACAATGCACAAACACTAATAGAAATCTGCTATACAAAGCAATACTGTCTCACAATGAAAATAGAATTGGCATTAAAACTTCTCTACCCTTGAAACTCACATTAATTGAAACAGCATTGAAACCCACACCACACCCAAAGAGAATGCATAGCCAGCGGTGGATAAAGATTACCTTGGTCTGTTTTCAAATCATTGACACCCCTGCACACAAAACAAGAAACATACATGTGTTCTTTGATACACTTTCCTGACTTTATTAAATTATATTCCTTGTACAGCAAACTTGTTAGACAAAGTGCATTTTAAATGTGTTTGAACATTTTTCTAGTAGGCAATGAAACAAAGTGCATGAACCAATAATGACAAAACTGCCCAATTCAGAACATTTCCATCATAAAAAGTCTACTTCCACACACCCACACAATATATATACATATATAAAATAGAATGACAGTAGTATAAGCCATATACATCTTGCACAGCTTCTTGCACTTATTTTCAATTTCATTTTTTTTTGGGTTGGGGCAACAAACATTTTGGAAAGTTGCTAGAATAAAATGTTATGTTATCACGTAGAAAAATGGGATGTCACTGAACAATACCTACTATAATGACAAACTATCAAGAATATTCACATAATTTATTCATAATAATTAATGGACTCTATTTACTTCTCTGTTTAAATCTAAAGAAATCTCCATTGTGGTAGGCAGGTCAATAGACATAAGCACTACTGAACATTAGCTAAAGTGGGTCCCGAAAATGGCACGCTCAGTATTGAATTTGTAGCATTTAAACCTTGCTATAATATCAGGATTAAAGTTGATGCAGTTACACACACACACACGTACAGATCTGTAGTGACATCAGTACAGAAATGTATGCATGGATATGGAAGGGGTACAGAACTGAAATTATGTCAGTCCAGGGGTATATACTTACTCCAGTTCATGTACATTCTGTGAAAAACATTTGTTTCAGTTGTGATGAGTCCACGAGTGACATCAGCACAAGTCCTCTTACAGAAAATACATTATTTCAGATTTGCTGAAACTGGATTTCAGCAAATAGTTTATTAATTTTGATGGGGCAGCAATCCTTTCCTGACCCCCCCCCATGGGGAGACACTCATTGCATTCCTAATTTATATATACTAACTTGACAGTCTCACAACAGTGGAGGGAAGGGTAAATGCCTCGTTTACTAAAAACTGATTTCAGTAATCTATTCACAGTAAGTGGGCTGGCATAATTCACAGTTGGATACCTGCCACATTCCCAATTCATTCGTACTATAGGTTTCGCAGAAAGATGTTATCCTTTTTCTTTATTCCACCAAGCATGGTGCCTGAGAAAGGTCACCTACACTTACTCATTCTTTTCTTATTTGAGGTGGCCTTTTTATACCCAGATCAGTGGCTGAAAAACAGTTGATAGACGACACAAACTTGCTACTATTTTGCCAGCAAACTGCTCTGTTAAACTAAGCAAGTTTGAGTGTGGATGCATCAGTGCACTGATTATAGCTCTCAGTTGTAAGAGCCCACATCAGACACAGAAAATGTCTGACATACAAAATAGGATAGTTAACCACAAATAAGAATAGAAATTCATATAAGGCACCCAAAACAATATACTTAAACTGATTATAGTCACATAGCCTGTAACAGGTAAATGTTTCCATTCTATGACACTACAAATCATAAGTAGTACATTTGATAAAATACAGACAACAAGTAACTGCAATAATTTGTTATTCAAGTTTTTTAACTTGTATCTTAATTATTTTATTTACCATTTGTCGTTAATGCAAATCTCCAAACTTATGGAGAAACATATATAATTATCGTCATTCATACTGCGCATCTGAGCAATAAAAATGCCTAGCAAACAAAATATATAATGAAACAACGAGTTAATACAATACATGTTAAGGGGCATCTTCAGCCAGACATTTTAGATGGCCTTGTGTTTATCTTTATATATTATGAAGTTGTATTGCTAAAGTAAGTTTTTTCTGAATTTCCTTGCAAATAATGCACCACACACACACACACACACACACACACACACACACACACACACACACACACACACACACACACACACACATACCACTTACTTCAGTCCTTTCCATTCTTTCTGTGCAGGCACAGGCAGGCAGATCCTAAAAGAGAAGAAATGCTATGCAACTGAATTGCTCCATAATCCATTACAACAACGAACACTCTCGCTGGCATCCGGACTTCCCGTGCACACATTCATTCAATGATTCAAGAAGCCAGCCAGAAATACATGATTGTGAGCCCTTGAGCTCAGTTCCGACAGGCTGGTAGCCCCGACGGTGCTGACGTCATTGCGTACCTGATGATGTCAGCGCAAACCATGAAAAATAAATAAAAAATTTAAAAAAACAGCAAAAAAGTCGGAAATGAAGGGGTACTACTCGGAAATCGTGGCACCCCATTATTTGGACTCCAAAACTCGGTAGAAACTTGAGTTATTTGATACAGTTGGGAGGTATGATGCAGAGAAAGTAAAAGAAGGCAAAAGGAGAGTAACAGAAAAGTAAGAGGCAGACAAAAATGAAAAATGGAAGTATGTAGAAAGGATTCAAAGTAAAGAAGACAAAGAAATGGACAGGTATGAAGTGGGGACAATTCAATAGCTCCTTTGGCCATAAAAGTATGAGGCAAGAGCATTTATTCTTATTAACAAACAGACATTTTGTGACATTATATTTGAGGCTGTTTTTCAATGGAAACATTTCTTGGAGAATATGAAAGAAAGAAAGAAAGAAAGACTGTAACCCATGGGATCTTTATATGATAAAAGCATTTGATAAGAAAATTCATGCACAATTTTGAAAGTAGAACGAGAGACTTTGGACATTTGAAAATTTTATGCAAAGATATATTGGACAATGCAAAAGTTTATGATAAAATGGACTGGCAGATGGGACTACAATATTGTGTTAAAAATAGAAAGAAAAAATTATACATATACCAAGCATGATAAATGTGGACAGAAATAGGGATGTCATAAAATACTAGGGACAACCCAAAACATTTTTTTTTTTGCAGAAAAGGACATTTGATAAGTAACTGTGACAAAAGAAAATGTTTTATTTGTGAGGAAATGGTCCGTGATGCATAAAATGTGAATTTAAATGTTATAAATGTTACACAATTGGGCATTTATGGGTGGATTGTAAAAATGAAAGTAGGGAAAAGAAAGAGAAGAAAATTAACAAAGAGAAGTTTTAGAAGTAGTAGGAACAGAATAAAAATTAGATGAGAAAAACAATAAAGAGAACATAGAAGAAGGCTCTGAAAATAAGTGATGAAGAAAACAAACTGGAATACAGTAACAGAAACAAAGAATTTGATTGGTAAAAGATAAAAAAGAAAATTTAAAGGGACAGGTACAAAAGAAAAAAAAAAGAAAGGAAATGGATGAAAAAGAAAATATAAAACCAATGGATGGGGTTGGCATATTGGTTAAGGTGTCTGACTCACAAATACAAGGTTCAGTGTTTGATTCTCACATTTGGGAGAAAAATTACCTAGACTTAGAATGACCCATTAAGGCATCTAAACTAATAATTACTTATAAGCCTATGAAACCATGAATTAAAAGAAAAGGGGGAATGAAGATTTTAGAGTCCTTTCGGTAAATATGAATAATATTAAGAATATAGTAAGAAGAATATGGATTTTGGATTGGTGATGCAGATGTAATTATATTAGAAGATGCATGATTTTTAACAAATAAAAAAAGATTACAAATAGAGAAACTGATGAGGAAAAATAATCTGGAATTTGTGAAAAGAGAAATGTGCTGGAATAGCCACATTCTGTAGAAATACAGAATGCAGCTTTAGTAAAAATGGGAAGTTTAACCATTGTAGATTTAAAGTGTATACAGAATTCTAACATTATATTCTTATTCTAAATGTAAAGAAAGAAAACCCTTATTTCTTCAGATTTTAGACTGTGTAGTAATACATATGAATATTATAACAAGAAACTTTAATTTTGACTTAAGAGGCAAGCTTAAAATGATAGGAAATTCTATAATAAAAATGTTAAAAGTTGTAAGATGCAGCAAGTTAGTATAAAGGGGAAGGGTTGTTAAGAATTTAATGATAGTTAAAACAATTGTGGACAAAATTATGAATAGAAAAGAAGAAGTAAAAATCATGATAGAAGACCTCAACAAGGCATTTGATACAAATGGAATCTTATGGGCAATAATGAAAGAATATAATATAAGTGAGAAAGTTAGGAGATTATGTATATCAACATACAGTAATAATAAAGTAAAAATACTTGCAAATGGCTAGTTAAGCTAAGAGGTGAATATGAAGAGTGGTGTAAGACAGGGATGCCCTATGAGTTGTATACCTTTTGCATTAGTTAATGTGATACTATGTGAAATAAATTACAAAACAAAGGAGGCAGTATATATAACACCTGTTAAAAATTCCAGTCCTGTTAACATAAGCAGATGACATGGTAATTCTAAAACAAAATTTGGATAAAAGAAGTAATTTGCACCAATAAGTGTTTAGAGGGGATGGTTTTAAATAAAGAGAAAAGTAAAGGTTTAGGTGATGTAACAAAGACAGGGTGTATATATTTTACAATTAATGATATCTTTGTGTCAGGCATGACATTTGGGAAAAAAGATGTAAGTAGAATTCAAAGGAGGAAAACAATTGAAGAAATAAAACAAACCTGTCTTTTTTGGAGAACATATAAATTATCACTCAGAAAAAAAATGCTTATTTGATAAATTCAGAACTGATGGGAAATAGCATACTTAACAAGTGTATTTATGTTGCAGATAATTTTCCCTTATATGGTGTTCTAGATGAAACCCAATAAAAAAGATGAGTTTTGTATGTAAATAAAAAGGATGGAGATCTAGGGTTAATTAACCCAGTGCTATATACTGCTTCATTAAGTTTGTACAGAGTGCTGAAGTGGATAAATGAAAAGATGAGAGATTAGTAATAAAATTGTTTAAATATATGTATGATACATTTTAGGGTATGGTAAAAAGAGTAAAAGAGAAAATTAATGCATAAATGGAGAATACAAATGTTACCCAGAAAAAATAATTTGTGGAAAATAAAAATTAATGATATAGAAAAAGAAAGAAAAGTATGGTATAAGAATGTAATGATAAAACATTACTATGTAAAACTATGGGAAAAATCTAGCATATGAAAAATTAAAGTTATAAACATAAGAAGCAAAGTAAATAGAATGTCAAGATTTTTTGTGGAGACTGGTAGTAGATAAATTACCAGTAAAAAGAAATATGCCATATAAAAAGAAAAGTGATAGAATATGTGTACATAGTCAAGAAGAAGAAACCACTGAACATGTGTTTGAAATGTAAAATAGTGAAAAAGTTATGGGGAAAACTATGTAAAGATGATTTAGTATAATCATAAGGAAAATTATGAATATGCCTTAATACATTTGCATATTTTATTTGTGCATTTATAAATATTTGTAAATATATAAATATGTTGTAAATAAGAATTCTTTTTTGTATATAAATAAAGGACCCTACTGTTTTTATTGTTAGTGGGAATGCTTTTGCTGCTGCACTTCCTGCTTCTGTTCCTGACACAGAAGCAGCTAGGAAAACGTGTACATAATGAAGTGAGAAGAGAGTTGTTCTGTTGGTGGGTTCTGTCAGTCAGCATAAAATTGTTGGTAAATTGATAGTACAAATAGTGTCTAGCTGGCTTTAAACCTCAGGATTTTGAAGATGTTGTAATTGAAATTGCTCCTGGAGATTTGCCTGCTGATGAAAAACTGGTTGATTTATTAAACAAAGGTGATCCTGGATAAGCTTTTGTGATTTTGCAACTGGAAAACAAAAGGCACTATAAACTTTATTAAAAAATAGGTTTGCTGTTTGGCTAAATAATAAGTAGTAGATTTTTTTTGTAAGATTACTTAATGTTACTCTTGGATTTTGAAACAAAAGACACTACATCTTTGATTCCTTCAGAGAAAGAGATATTTACTGATTTAACATTTGAAACTGAAGACTTAATGGAAAGATCTGTGTTTAACTGGGAAAAGGACTGTTAACATAAGCAGATGACATGGTAATTCTAAAACAAAATTTGGATAAAAGAAGTAATAATTTGTACCAATAAGTGTTTAGAGGGGATGGCTTTAAATAAAGATAAAAGCAAAGGTTTATGTGATGTAACAAAGACAGGGTGTATATATTTTACAATTAATGATATCTCTGTGTTAGGTATAACATTTGGGAATAAAGATGCAAGTAGAATTCAAAGGGGGAAAACAACTGAAGAAATAAAACAAACCTGTCTTTTGTGGAGAACATATAAATTATCACTCAGAAAAAAATGCTTATTTGATAAATTCAGAACTGATGGGAAATAGCATACTTAACAAGTGTATTTATGTTGCAGATAATTTTTCCCTTATATGGTGCTCTAGATGAAACCCAATAAAAAAGAGGAGTTTTGTATGTAAATAAAAAGGATGGCGATATAGGGTTAATTAACCCAGTGCTATATACTGCTTCATTAAGTTTGTACATAGTGCTGAAGTGGATAAATGAAAAGATGAGAGATTAGTAATAAAATTGTTTAAATATATGTATGATACATTTTAGGCTATGGTAAAAAGAGTAAAAGAGAAAATGAATGCATAAATGGAGAATATAAATGTTATCCAGAAAAAATATATTTTTGTGGAAAATAAAAATTGACGATATAGAAGAAGAAAGAAAAGTATGGTATAAGAATGTAATGATAAAACATTACTATGTAAAACCATGGGAAAAATCTAGCATATGAAAAATTAAAGTTATAAACATAAGAAGCAAAGTAAATAGAATGTCATTTTTTTTTTTTTGTGGAGACTGGTAGTAGATAAATTACCAGTAAAAAGAAATATGCCATATAAAAAGAAAAGTTATAGAATATGCGTATATAGTCAAGAAGAAGAAACCACTGAACATGTGTTTGAAATGTAAAACAGTAAAAAAAGTTATGGGGAAAACTATGTAAAGATGATGTTTTAAGATTTAAAAGAAGTGGATAAAGTAAACATAGGCAGGATTAAATATGAATATTATAAGAACAGAAGTAAAGAATATGTTAAAAAAATAGATAAAATATATATATCAAATGGGATGTATGGAATGGAATTATGTTTAATGGTAAATGGATTTTAGCAACAATATTAAGTAAAATCAGATGGTGGTTATTGGAAAAGGAGTGTGGTCTAACAGGGTTGCAAATTTAGTATGATCATAAGGAAAATTCTGAATATGCCTTAATACATTTGCATACTTGTATATTTGTACATTTATAAATATTTGTAAATATATAAATATGTTGTAAATAAGTTTTTTTTTTTTGTATATAAATAAAGGACCCTATTGTTTTTATTGTTAGTGGGAATGCTTTTGCTGCTGCACTTCCTGCTTCTGTTCCTGATACAGAAACAGGAGCAGCTAGGAAAACTTGTCCAGTAATGGAGTGGGAAGAGAGTTGTTCTTTTGGTGGGTTCTGTCGGTCAGCAGACAACTGTTGAAAAGTAAATTGATAGTACAAATAGTGTCTAGCTGGCTTTAAACCTCAGGATTTTGAAGATATTTTTGTAATTGAAATTGCTCCTGGAGATTTGCCTGCTGGTTGATTTATTAAACAAAGGTGATCCTGGATAAGCTTCTGTGATTTTGCAACTAGAAAATAAAAGGCACTATAAACTTATTAAAAAATAGGTTTGCTGTTTGGATAAATAATAAGTAGTAGATTTTTTTGTAACATAACAGTGCTACTCTTGGATTTTGAAGCAAAAGACATTACATCTTTGATTCCTTCAGAGAAAGAGATATTTACTGACCTAACATTTGAGACTGAAAGACTTAATGGAAATATTTGTGTTTAAATGGGAAAAAGGACTGTTACAAATGGAATTAATTTATATTTTCTGGGCAAGGGACTCAAAAAGTGTTTGTTCAGTTTTGCACTGATGAAAATGAGTTAAAAGATGTTAAAAACTATTTTTCATTTATCTGTTATTAAATTTCTGATATTGTGAAAGTTAATGATGAGAGGAGTATTTGGAAACACGGTGGAAAGAATATGTTATGTTAAAGTATGAAAAGGATGTGATAAAACATTTAGCAAAATTTCACTAAACAGAGAACTAATAACAAAACCAAATCCATTACTTCCACCAAGGCAAGGCTTCCTGACAAACTTGTATTTTAGGGCTTTTGTCCTATTTATTGACACAGAACTTCATTAGAAATGCAAGCTACTATATTTAGCAGTTTAAAAGGAAAATAGAAAAAGCAATATGACAGTAAAGAACCAATCACATTAACAACAAAAAAGGTGTGTTTGCAAACTGGCAAAATGATTTGCTGCCATGACACAAACTACTGCTTTCATCCTATTTATTTGCACAGAACTTCTTCAGAAATACAAGCTAATATATTCAGCAGTTAAAAAATAAAATCAAAAAAAGTCATATGACAGTAAAGAACCAATCACTTAACAAAAAGGTGTGCTTGCAAACTGGCAATGGATAGTGTAGTATATGTTTTTGATGTTAGCCTATGTAGTTGATTAGATGTTAACCCCTAATGTTACAAATTTATTTATGCATCTATAACAAGCACCATACACATGGACCTCTATTACTATATCCTCATAGGTGCATTTATAAGTCTTATAGTACACCATTTTTCAAAGTTCTCTCATTCAAGTCTTTCTACTGAATTTCCAGGTTGCAAGCACTCTATTCAACCACACAGAAATTGGAAACAAAATAAGCAGTGGAATATTAAACCCACCTATTTTCTAATATAAATTTTAAGAGATATTTAAATTTTAACCTATCACAATTATATGTTTACATTTCTACAGAATTAAATAGAATGTTGATTTTTCCTTTATTTTTGAAATATGCATAAACACAGATTTTATTTCTAGGTTCTTTACATAAGCACGGGACTTATCTGCTGATTTATGTAAGTTTCACCCAATAAAGATTTACTGTTTTGCTACTAAGGAGTGAAGCAATTTTTAATTGCAACAAAAAGATTTGTTGTTTTGGTATGAAGAATGTGAAGCTGTTTTTATTCACAAAAGTGAAAAAAATTGATCGCAACAAAATTTTTACTACTGTTTGGAGTTTAATTTACAAATATTTCTTACTACTACTGCTTGGTGTTTTAGCTTAGCTGGAATAGTTTAAAAGGCTATTCTTTCATATTTTTCTATTTTATGGAGAGGAAGAGACAACAGAGCATGTTTTTGTAAATGTAAAAGAGTGGTTAAACTCTCAGAAAAATGTGTGGAGAAAAACAATTTCAAGATATTAATGACATAAACAATATAAATATGGCTATGATTATCTCTGGATATAAAAAAAACAAGAGGAAAGAATACATGAGAAGGATAGATAAGAATTTATTTTATGTAATATGGGTTATTTGATATGAAAGACTGAATTAAATTTTGTTTAATGGGAAATGGATTTTGGCCAATATATTGTGATAAATTAGATAATGGTTGTGGAAGAAGGGTTGAAGGTCAGTTATGGAAGAATAATGGTGATGATGATGTATATAGTAATGGGTACATATGACCTATTTTGTAAATATGTAAATAATGTTTTGTTAATGTGTTAATTAAAGGACCCATACTCTTTTTGATAGATGACATGGGATCATTTACATCCATGTGAGCTACCACCAACTCAAGCAGATGGGGCCTGAATTTAATGTCCCATCCAAAGGGCACTACACTCAGGAGTGCAGCCCCCCCCCTTATGCTGTACTACAGTGTCAGTAATTGATCTACCTGGTGTGGGAATAGAACCCACAACCTTCTGCATCAAAGGTGACTGTGCTACCTGTTGCATCGCCAACACTATTCCAAGAATAGTCATGTACATGCTGTTTACTAAAGCTGGAAACCTATTAAAAAGATTAATTGAAAGATACCATAGCTAACTTTGATAAAAGAAAATTTAGTCAAATGTGAATGACTACAAATGTAATAGAATTTCCTCTTGTAACTAGACAGCTATAAATGTACACAGACTGCAGAGAGAAAAATCCTGAGCATATCTATACAATCCTATATTGGTTTGTGATTTATTTATCTTTACTGTTAAAAAGAAGTGAAACTGCGAGTGAAGAATTACAACTATTGTCTGGCTTGTATAACTTATACAGTCAGAACAACTTTACTATACTTTATTATTTAGTTGTATATTGCTGGTGTGATTTTCTTTTGTCATAGAAGTTGATTTAAGTTCTCTTTGAATTATGTGGTTACTGATTTTGACTATTCTTTTCTTTTGCAATATTCTATTTATTTGAAGCTGAATATGGATTCCTTAAATGAGTATGCAATTAATTTGCTAATGCACAAATATCTTGTACAGTGTAATAAACGCTATGCATACTTAAAGGTAACAGCTGATAACACTGGTGACCTGTGTTCCTTGTGTCAAAAGTCAGATGATTTGCTTACCACTGTTAGAAGTAAATGTAGACTTACTGATTATTTTAGTTGTGCAACTGGCATGGCTTGGAGAACTGTTTTTTATAGATATTAATAACTGCACTGATGAACTAAATAATGTTAGGCAAACAGCAAATAGAACACATTTAGGAAATGATGCATCTGTTGCTTACAAAGATCATTTAACCCCTATGAAGCAAGATGATGCCCCTGACAACTTTAGAATTCTGGATGCAAGTATTCAGCAGTCTGAGGATCGAGATTGTTTAGAAGAAAACAAAAAAAAGAAAGAAAGGAAGAAGTTCTCAACAAATAACAAGGAAGAAAAAGAAACTGATTAATAACTGTAATAGAAAGAGAATACAAAGTAAAAAGGACACTGCTTTGTGTGTAATATATAGATTACAGGGAATGATGATATTTTTATGTCAGAAAACCCTCAGTCTACAGAAAAAAGGCATGATTTTTTTCCAACAGAGAAGGCAGAAAAAAGAGGCAAGGAGCAGGTGGAAAGGAAGAAATCAAAATTGAACGTGGAAGGACTGAAGAACATTACTGTAAGAAAAAAGAAGGGAAAGACAGATGGTGACTACATGGCTCAAGCTGTGGATTTACAATGAGAATTTAACACACAATGAAAACAGTGGGATTAATAAGACTAACAGTGATGAAGAACTATCCTTCGTAATAATTGATAGAGCAGATATTACTGTATTAGAAGCTGAAGATTCTTCAGAGCTGGCCAGCAAAGTTATTCTTGTAATTGGAAATTCAATTATTAGAGGAACTGATACTTATATTTGCAGAGTTGATAATGAACAGTAGTGTTATGCTTGTCAGGAGCAAAAATAGAAGATGTGGAACAAGCCTTGGAATGCCTTAATGTAAGGAAGTATGGATCTGTTTTTATTCATGTTGGTACAAATGATTTAATCCACAAGGATTCTTTGACTGTTAGGGAATCAACAGCCCTCTTAGATAGTGTAGCTTGTACTGGTGTTAGGATGTATTTTTCAGAAATACCCCTATAGAAAGGATAGTCAGGTCACTGTGAATGAAACATTTTTTGGGGTAAATACCTACATGGAAAAAATGGAAATGTGTATTGCATCCAAGCCTAGTTTTAAGCACACATGTTCAGAAAGGATGGTGTGCATTTGTCAAAATCAGGGAAGAGAATTTTTGCAGCAAATAATGTGCAGTATTTGAAAAACACTAGGCAGGATTTTTGCTGGGTTGAAAATTTAACAGATCACAGACAGCAAAAGTTGATGCTAATAATAATAAATAATTATTAATAAAGTTTTTTTATTGGAAAATTTGCTACATTCCCACAGGATTGATGTTGTTATTCTTTGTGAAACATGATTAAGGAACAATGACTGGAAAGCAGTTCTGTCAGGGTATAAATGTATTCACTGTAACAGACATTCTAACAAAAAATCAGGTGGAGGCGTTATGATAGGGATTAAAGATAGCTATGAGACCTGTGATTATTAAATGTTCAGTGATAATACCAATACTATAGACTTTGTAACTGTGACAATAAAGACAACCCTAGAACATATAACAATAGTTGGGAGTGTATAGACCACCCAAGTCAAGTGCAGATGACCTAGCGAAATTCATACATTTCTTACATGAAACACAGGAGGGAAGAATAATATTAGCTGGGGACTTAAATTTACCAGAAACAGACTGGAATAATATTGATTCAGCAATGTTAGTAAGGAAATTACTTACAACTTATATTCAGGAACAACAATTGCTTTAAACTGTAAAAAAAACTACCGGGGGAAGGAACATACTAGACATTGTTTGTGTTCCCAAAGAGATTACTGTAACTTCAAGTTAAGTTTTACCACCATTGATGTGCAGTGATCATGGGGTTATAAAGATTAACTTGTTGCTAGATAATTCTGACAAACCGAAATCTAAGCCAATGCACAGAAGGTTAATTACAGATTATATAGAAGCAAAACAGTCACTATGTAAAAATTAACTGGAGTGAGGTGTTGAAAGAAATACTGCAAGGAACCACCACGATGTAAAATCCACAGTTTAATTGGAAGAACAAGCGCTTTCACACACCATCCCGGTGTGCTTCATCAGGTTATGGAGTGAGGTGTTATGTGGAAAAACTGCAGATGGAATGTGGAAAGTTTTGAAAGAGAAATTTAGTGCAAAAAATAAAAAAAATGTTTAACATCAGGATCTAGGCATATGACATCAGGGGGATATATTGCCATAAGAACAAGATATTGGATTAAGGTGAGAGGCAAACAATATAAGAAATGGAAGAGAGGTCAAACTACAACTTTGAAAAGTGAAATAAACAAGCTAGACAAACAGATTAAGCATAGTGTGAGACAAGATCAAGAACAATTTAAAGAAAATTTATATAGAGATATTGAGCATAATAGGAAACCTTTTTATAGATACATAAGATGTGGAAGGAGTAAAGACACACAAATTGATAAACTGTGCAGATTCTAAAATTTATTCTGAGACACAACAGATTATAAATATATTTACAAAATATTATGCAAAACAGTTTGGCTCCCACAAAAGGGTGACTAGTTGCCCTAGTGACATTCATGCAACCCCAGATAATGGAATCAAATTAGATTATATTGAAAAAGAACTATGCAAACTGGATCCAAACAAAGCACAGGAAGGAGAAAGAATTAACAATGACTTGAGAACACTTCAGCAAGAACTTTCAGTACCATTATATCTATTATTCACTAGGTCATATAAATATGGGGAGATTCCTCAAGATTGGAGACATGCGCTTATTAAGACTGTCTTTAAGGGAAATGGGAGTAGGACAAATCCAGTCATATAGACCCTTAAGTCTACTGTCATATTGTGGAAAAATAATGGAGAAGGTAATATTGGATAAGTTATTGTCAGAACTGGATAGGCTGGGACTTGAAACCATATATCATCATGTATATGTTGAAAATAGATCTATTACCACCTGTAACATGATGTTCTATAACAATATAATAACAGCTGTCAATGAAAAATTGTGCTGTGCTTTAATTTATATAGCTTTAACTTCAGCATTTTACAGGGTCATACACAAAATACTGATCAATAAATTAGTACAACTAGGTATTGATGTACTCTTGATAAGATGGACAGCTGCATGACTTACAAATAGGACATGGCAAGTATCATACAGCAACTGGACAGTTGAAATCCTTGGTTACAGTCAGGGTGTCCCACAGGGCTCTGTCCTAGGCCCTTACTTGTTTAGATTATATCTTTCAGACCTAGCTTTTTCATCTGAGGTATTCTACAGTCTATATGCAGATGACCTGAAATTGGGCAAACTGATTACATGTGTTACAGATAAAACATGGCATGCAAAAGAACTTGACTAAATTGACCATTTGGGCACAGGAGAATAATATGCTGATAAATACATCAAAAACTAAGCATATGAGATTTGGGAGACATAAATTGAAAGGTGAATATTTAATGCAGCACACAGTTATTGAAACTGTAGAGCTATTTAAGGACCTTGGTATATGGGTAGATTCAGCTCTGAGTTTTTCTAATCATATCAACCAATTGGTCAAATCACTTTGGCAATGGTGTACAGGGTCCTGGGTTTGATCCTATCAGAGGCTGCTTATTTTGCCCCTCTACTTATCACTCATCAAAACCATCATAGAGTACAATGCCCCATTTGGGATGTACCTTACAAGACAGCTGCAACAGCTGGAAAGACCACAGAAGTACCTCACCAAGAGGATCACTGGCCTCAAACAGATGCCCTATGCAGCTCGACTGAAGAAACTCCAGTTGTACTCGGTTGCATACCGACTACTCAGAGGTGATCTCTGCCTGACATACAAGGCCATGTGCAACCCAGAATTGATGGACATGCTCCACCTAAAGAAAACCTTATCCCCTCAAGCCACACGCTCTAAGGATCTAAACGTCACCACAACAATAAATAGGACATGCTGGGGGGATAGATTCCTGTCCCAGAGACTTCCCATGCTTTGGAACAAGACTCCAATCTACATTAGGCAGAGCTCCTCACTAACACTCTTCAAAAGAAGCCTTGAAGAGTGGATGGGAAACAGAAAGTTTACCCCGGGGATCACTTCAGTGGCTCTGCTGGACAGAGGCACAGGGAACTAATCTAAGGGGGTGGCGAAAGCCAACACATTCTGGCTAGGCTTATAAATGCCTTCGGGCAGATAGCCTAGTGCCAACTTATGAACCTATAATGCCCATGTTTGAACTATTTGTATGTATTTATGTATGTAGTGTGCTGTGACTTATGCCATGCCAGGAGATTTAGAGATTATTTGCAACATATTCTGTTTCTTTTTTGTAATTTTTATCTCATCATGCAAGGTAGGCTTTCTGATTCCAAAAGTACATCTTTTTTTTAGTGTAGTTACATCACTGGAATTGTACATATTAACAGTAACTCATATCCTTAGTGGAATTTCACACCACTGATGCCTGTAGATTTCCTTGAAGGACAGTTTATTACCTGAGCTAAATTCCAGAGAATGCAGTTTTGCAACTTACCTGTAAACAAATACAAGTACCTCAAGAGCAGTAGAAGTTACAAAACAGTTAAAATATAAACGTTGCTCAACACACACTGCTCCTCACAATGGTGATATTAATATTTCAGCCAGAACTACTGGTGATTCTATATCAAACAACTTATTAGATAATATAAAAATATTATTACTGTAATTATACAAACAACCATTAATATGTCTGCAACCACAGCAGTTGTCAACTATCAGAATGGCTTTTGTTTGTGCAGATGTTATCTTCAATTGGCTGCAATGCAGTTTTGTAGGTGGCACTGCATTTTCAAGATATTTGTGTAATTATGATTTGCATGTATACTTGCATATATTAAATGACAGATAAATGTAAATACCTGCAAAGCAGTGCTAAATAGACATCATTTGATATCATGGAGTACCATATAAATACTGTCTGATTTCAAGTTATTAATATACTAACATGTCATATATTCATGAGATTTCCAGAAAAGTCACATTTTCTCTGAATCCAAGTACTCCATTTATCTGAGCAGTTAACTGTGTGATGACTGGGCATATGAAATGCTATCTCATAATGTGTCCAGGAGGAAAATGCTTGAGATATTTAGAGAAATATGATACTTTTGCATATTTTATTACTAAACAAGTATACATGCCTGAAATTAAGAGTAGGCAGACAACAGGTATCAATGATAACGTTTGTAACATTATATAAGCTTTATGAAATACTATGTATACAAGTTATGGGCAAAGTTATTAACAGAAATATTAATACTGCATGTATTCATAAGTTTGCATAAAAAGAAATCACACTTTCTCTCTCACTACCAGTGTATTTGGGTCACCAGATGTCCTTGATCCACGTGCTGAGCTGTCCTGTGAAATACTATTACACCATGCTATTATGTGGACAAAGCCTAAAATATTTACATAAAATATTCAAGTATGCATCTGTATTATACCTACAGCTAAAGAAGTATAAATGTCTACCAAGAGGTGGCAGTAAGACACCAGATAGCAATGTAAAGTTTCCTAGCATTATGTAAGCTTTCATTTTACACCATGAAGTATTGTATGAACTCATTATGGGTCAAGTTATTTACAGACATTTTAATACAACACATTCATAACTGGCAAAAAAAAAAAAAAATAATCACACTTACTGACCAACCCATCGGGGTTTGCAAGCATTCATGACCCGTATACCAATTTGTCCTGTGAAATACTGTTCCATAATGCTACTATGTAGACAGTGGCCAAGAAATTTACATAAAATATGCATAAATATCATAATTGATTGTTAAACAAGTGCAAATATCTGCACACTAGTGGTAGTTAAGCACTGGGGTAACAGTAAAATATTTCTCTGCATTATGTAAGCTTTCATTTGATACCATGAAGTATCATAAAACTCCTTGTAGGATACACTAGTTATACAAGTATGACTATCAAACATGTTCGTAATTTTGAATTAAAAAAAAAAATCCATGGAGTCACAGTTTCAAACCATCTAAATTTTATTTTTCTGGAATTTCTGAATGCCTGTATTGACTGGAACATAAAATACTGCTCCATAATGCATCCAAGTGGACATTGGCTGATACATTAACATACATATGATCATGCATATTTTATTGGAAAATAAAACATGAATATTTACAAAGTGGCAACAGTTAGCTATGACTGCAGAGTTTTCCAGCATTACTTACTCTTTTTTATTTGATACCACAAAGTAGTATATAAACTCCTTCTGGTTCAAGCGTTTAATAAAAATACTATTATAAAGTACACATTCAAAATTTTGAAAGAAAACAAATCACAGAATGTCATTTACCAGCTACCCAAATTGGGTCAGGAGCTATTACTGACCTGTGCACTGACCAGGACTGTGAAATGCTATGCTACAATGCTACCAAGTGGACACTGCATAAGATATTTATATAAATATGATAGGTATATATATTTTATGGTTAAGTAAGTATAAATATTTGGAAAACTGTTGTGTTTAGACATCAACTGTCAATGACAAGCTTTGAGCATTATGTGTACTTTCATGTGACATTATGACATTCCATATAAACTTTTACACATTTAAATTATGACATAAATATTCATTTTGGCAAACTGTCGATTTTACATGAAAATAAATCACAGTATCTCACTTACTGAGTACCGTATTTGAGTCCAAAGCCTTACCTAACCAGTGTGCTGACTCAACCTGTGAAATGATGTTCCCCAATCTTATAAATAGACATAGTCTAAGAACCCAGAGAACTTATTCTTTCACCATCACATACGTAGCATCTTCTATATGCCCTCCAACAAATTAGTCAGGAAGGAGCCAAAGTAGTACTTTATAACCTCTTGTTACCTAAGTGCACAACAGGAAATTTATTGTGATAGTCAAAGTGAACATATCAACAAACAACTTGCCAAAAATGTCCAGTATAAAAATGTTCTCTTAACCGCACTCATCATCTTCATGCATACAAAGTGATATCCATGAAAAACAAAAACACATTTACCCCACTGCATTAGTTCAGTATGCAACCTACTGTGACCGCCCCAACAAACACGTGCTAACCATTACAGTCAGTTTATTGATTACGCATACCTCAGATGGCAGATTGTGACAAAAGGAATTAATGCAGAAATAACCCCCACAGCATTACATATTTCATTTCACTGGTGCCAGCTGCAAGTTACAACCCCTCCCACATACAGATGTGCCCACCAATTACAGCAAAGGTACTGACTGCGTACATGGCAGATGTCTACTTCTGACCAAATGAATAAAGACATAAATAAAAAAAAAATAATCATATACTGATGTATATGTTCAGTTCATTGCTATCCGGTGTATACACTGATACGCATTATAAGCCCCTCGAAGACATGAACGTGACAAAAGTACAACCATTTCATTGACTTTATGCACCTCAGATGTCTGGTTTTAATGAAACAAATGAATACATATATACATAATAGCAGCAATAAAATATTTTAACCCGATATTTTCTCTTAGAAGCACCATACTCTGTCTTGATACAGTTGTCGTGCTTGTACAGTATAACACCCCTTCCCAATCTCTGCCAGTGGCTATAAACCTTAATAAGCCAAAAACTGACTGTACAGTATTCTTCTAATAAAAGATGTGAACTCAGTCATACACATAGACACAGTTTTTTCCCATCAGTTAGAGAGACTGTACTGTGTACATCTCAGATATGTGATATATGTGATTATGATCAGATTAATGAATAAATAGATACATGGATAGATAATGGCTACAAGAAAAAATATTTCTGCTTACTGTTATCAGGCATCCAGTGTAAACCACTGTAACCCCCACTTATGTATACACACAGACACACTCGTGATATCACACATGACTAGGAATTAGTGCCACTTTACTGACTACGCACACAGCAGATAGTAGATTAAAAACGAATGAACAAACACATAAATAATAGCCACAGACTCAGACATATTGAATGAAATCCATAACCCCACCTACACACACACACACACACACACACACACACACACACACACACACACACACACACACACACACACACACACACACACACACCTATTACCAGCAATTAGAGCCACATTACTGACTGTGGAAATAACAGATGTATGATTTAATTAAATGAATGAATAATAGCAACGAGCAGAAATATGTTACTGAGTCTATCAGACACATGCAGTGCATATAGCCATCAACATCACAAAGAGATTTTAAATACTGCTAAAACATGCTCAGAACATTGCTAAGATAACATGTTTGATATTAGGGCACATTTTCTGAAGGTTATATAATCTGAAACTCAAATCCATCCATTCATCCACCCACCCACAACAGCTTTTTCTCATTTTTCACATTGGGTCCAGATGTCACTTCAACAGTGACAATCAAGTAAAGCCAAGGTTCATGCTGGTGGGTGAACCCCAAATATCTGTCACTATGTAATGACTGCAATATATAACAACTTGCCAAAAAAAAAAAAATACATTTTATGAAAAATAGACCAAAATTATCAGGGATGTCTTCCAAGAAATAAAGAAAGTGAGAGTTTGGATACAGATCCTTAAAGAGAATAACAACCACCATACAGAATATTATATAGTTAAAGTGGCAGTAAGTATTCTAAGAACTAAGCAAAGACTTAAATGGAGACAGGAGATTTTGCCAATAGTGATGACTGCAAGTAAGGGTACATAATATAGGCAAGAGGGGGCTGGAATTTACTGGGGAAACTGACAAATGAAACAAGGTAGTGTGAGCAAATAACTAAAGAGGAAAAGGTAAAAGAGTGTGGGACGAGGACAAGAAGACATTTAGACTGCAGGCGATAGACTGCCTTCCCTACCAGGGCTTGATCTCAGAGTACAGGCAAAGAGAAAGGGATAGAAGAATTTTAAGTGAAAGACCTGCTATGGTGGAGTTTTTAGTTGAATGTAGAACAGAAGCTGCTGTTCATAATTTATTATTTATTTATTTGCATGATTAACTATAAGAGTCAATTACTGAATGTTAGGAAACACTGAGAAGAGAGGCCGGAAAAGCACTTTACAAAGGAGCAATAGGAGGACATATGTATGGCTCCCAAGTATGCAACAAAGTCTAGAAGATTTAGGATCTTTGCTTGGAAGTGACTGCATGGGTATTTTTATACCCCAAGTAGACTCCAAAGAATTTTTCCTTAGGTGGATAGCAAATGTTCGAGGTGTGATGTGGAAGAAAGCGGGAACTATGAACATATGCTTTGGGAGTATAATGAGTTGGAAATTTATAAAAATTCCCTACAGAGTACTCTGTCAGAAATAGTGGGTGAACAAATGTCTGTAACTAAGGAATTTTTTTTTGAACTGGGACACAGGATATGAACTGAAAAAAGCAATTACTTGAAAATGGAAATCAAAGTCTAAACCAACTGTATTTGAAGCACTAAATATTATAGAAGAGATTAAAGAACTGGAAGAGGGATCTTTTGAAAAGAGAAGGAACAAGTTACATAGAAGTAAATGGAAACTGTGGGAACAATACATGCAGAATAATGTTCAGGAGGAGGAATGAGACTTAAGGGAAGCAGGAATTCAGCAAATTTATATAATGTTCATCTGACAATACAAAAAAGGAAAAGATATGTGATGCGTAATGTATGTAAATGGAACAATGTTAATATGGCTTATTTCTGTTAATGTATGTCTGCTTATGTCTTATTCCCCCCCCCCCAAAAAAAAAAAGAAAGAAACCTCAGTCAGCACCTGTCGCCCCTGTCATTGAGGGACAAAGGTGGAATCCCTGGGATAAATTTATGGTTTCCCATCCACTCATTAAGCCTGCATTTGAAGAGGGTCAGTGAGGTACTCTGACATGTATGGGAAGTCTATTCCAGAGACGGGGCAACCTGTGGGAGACAAACCTCTCTCTCCAGCAGGTTTTGTTGTCGCATATTAGATTTAGACCTATCAAAAGGGTAATGCGCAAGGAGTTAGACTTACGGATATGGAGCATCTCCAGTAGGGCAGGGTCTGACATTGCCTTGTAGGCGAGACACAGATCACCTCTGAACAATCTGTATGATACTGAGTCAAGTGATAGTGATTTAAGCCTGTCCGCATAGGGTAGGTTTTGGAGGCCATGGATTCTCTTGGTGAAGTATTTCTGGAGTCTTTCCAGCTGGTGCAGGTGTTTGGAGAGGAACATACCAAAACGGTACATTATACTCAATTATAGGTCTAATAAGAGAGGAGTACAGAGAGGTAATAACCTCATTCTTTCTGGATGCAATCCATTTACTTATGAGATGAACCAAGTAAAAAGCTTGCCCCCCCATCGTGTCTTTTTTAGGCCATGTCCCAAAGACAAATCCTCCAAGATAAAAGATCTGTCAAAAATCAAATTGAAGGTCACGCTGCTCAATACTAGGAGCCTTAATCTGAAAATGCACTCACTAGAGGCTCTTCTCACACTGGAAGATGATGTCTGTGCAGTCACAGAAACCCGGTTCAGGGCTGCAGAGAGCACCCCTGCCTTACCAGACTATACCTCATTCCACACTTTCTGACCCAAAAAATGAGGTTGGAAAGACTAAGGGTGGTGGAGTCTCTGTCTTCATTAAGGACAGGCACACCTCCAAACTGGTTTACCAACAGGATGCACTGGAATTACTACAGGTGCAACTGACAGTTGGCAAAACACTCATTCAAGTTATAGCCAGCTATAGACCCCCCTCCATGTCTCAGGACACCCACACCACCTACCTGTACCTACTTGACTCCATCAAGGTACCCCATAACACCCTGATCCTTGGTGACTTCAACTACCCCACCATAGACTGGGTGAACTATTCCTGCACTAATGTTCTCACTCAATGATTCCCTGACTTCATCAATTCTAATGCACTAGATCAGCTGGTCTTATCTCCCACAAGGGGAGATGACATACTAGACTTGGTTCTCACCAACATGGGTGATTGCTGCACCACTGCCATAGCATGCTCTTCCCTGGTGAGATCAGATCATCAGTCTGTCTCATTTGATGTTTCTATCCCACACAACCCCTTCCCAGCCAAAACCAGAATAAAAACTTCTCAAAAGCTGACTACAACCTCCTAAGGGAGGGTATCAGCAGCTTGACACCACCGCCCCCTCAGATGATGCAGACAACTATGCCGAACAGTACACCTTAAATGATAACTTAATAAAGGTATTTAAAAATATCAGGGATGTTGCTAGAATGCATTTCTGAATGCTTATAGGTTCATAGGTTGGTACTAGGCTAATGGCCCTAGGGCCTATACAAGCCTAGCCATAACAATTCCCTGGCTATTTCTTCCCAGAATATTTACTTCCGTGGTCCCCTGTCTAGCAGGTTGACTAACGTGATCCCCAGGGTGAAATTCCTATCTCCCATCCAATCATCAAGGTTTTTTTTGAAGATGGCCAAAGAGGTGCTCAGCTTGACATGTATGAGCAGTCTATTCCAGAGTATGGGGAGTCTCTGGGTCAGGAACCTATCCCTCTAGCATGTTTTGTTCATTGTGATGACCAGGTTTAGATCCCTGGAGCGTGTGGCTCTGAGGGATTGGGATTTATTTAAGTGTAGCATGTCCAACAGCACTGGGTTTGACATGGCCTTGTATGTTAAGCAGAAATCGTCTTTGAGTAGGCGATTTGCGACAGAGTATAGCTGGAGTTTTTTTAGACAGTCAGCATAGGGCATCTGTTTTAGGCCTGTGATTCTTTTAGTGAGGTATTTCTGTGGCCATTCCAGTTGTTGCAGATATCTTGTGAGGTACATACCAAATGGGGAGTTGTACTCTATGATGGGTCTAATGAGAGATGAGTACAGTGGGACAATGACATCCTTTTTTCTGGATGAAAAGCCCTTAGTGATGAGGTGTGCCACATAGAAGGATTTCCTGACTGTTGTGGCTATGTGGTTACTGAAGGTGAGACCACTGTCTACCTGTGTCCCTAAGTCCCTTATCACACTTTTGGTGTTTAGTGTACTGCCACTTATGTGGTAATTCATGGGTACAGGTTTTTTCCCAAAGGGGATAACTATACATTTCTTGGCATTGAGCTTGAGCCCATGGCTCTGGCACCAAGCATCTGTTTCTGTAAGGCCCTTTTGTAGAATATCCACATCATTTGGGAATTCAGTAATGGCTCCCAGTTTGCAGTCATCTGTGAACTTTGTTAGCCAGAGTCCCTTAGTGCTGGCCTGTACTTCAGAGAAGTAGATGCCAAACAAGAGCGATCCCAGAACTGAACCCTGAGGTACTCTGCTTGTCACTTGTCTGGAGCTGGATTTTGAGTCAGCTACTTTTACAGTGTGGGTTCTGTCAGTAAGCCAGTTGGCAACCCATCGAGTGATGAAGGGATCAAGGGATGAAGGCCCAGCTTAGTAAGTTTATCTATGATTCCAGAGTGGGGGATGGTGTTGAAGGCCTTGGCGAGGTCCAGATATGAAATCTGAAATTCAAATGCCTGCCATTATTTAACTGCATTGCTTAACGATTTGCCAGAAAAACACAAATTGCATGAGGAACTCACCAAAAATATTAGGAAAAACAGGATCACTCTGCAAAGCAAGGGAGAGTTGAGAGGTTCGAGTACAACTTATTCTAACCCCCAACCTACATAGACAAAGAGAGAGAGAGACACACACAAAAAATAAACAACACACAATTATCAAAATAAATACCACTGGTTGACAAGCCAGAGATATAAGAAAAATGTCAAGCTATTACAACATTTAACACTAAACCTGCTTTAAACAAAGATAAACCAGACATTCAGAACAGCAGTTAGAGGTAGAAGCATGCAAGTGCTTCAGGTCATTTCTACCTGGAGCTGCACAGACATCTCTAAGTCAGATTGGTCATTCATTTGATGATAATCTGATGTCCATGTAGCTGCTGATTAAAAAGATGGCGCAGTGTTAGAGTAGTGGGAAGGAGTCCTCTGCAGATTTTAGCAGCAAATGCACTGGAGCTAAATATTAATAAGTGCTACACACATTTACTTGGGCACTAGATTTTTCAGTGTTAACTGGTATCATTTTTTTGTTTTGCATGTAGTTAAACATGCACAACCATAACACTTAGTATGATTGTGCAGCTTTAATTACTTAGCTATTTTCTGTAAGGAGCACTCATATGGGGCTATAAGCATGACAGGGAGGCTTTTATTACAGCACTAGCACTATAGGCATGAAAAAAGACAAAGATAAGAATCGGGCTATAAGCACAAAAGAGTTAGTTTTAATAAACTTGTGTTTACATTTACTGCATGTTAAATAGCTGTTCAGTTACTACTTGATACTGTGTCACCTCAGCACAACTCTTGGGACAGTTCGTAGGGGAAGGTGTGTTTTGATTGCCTACAGCAGAGTTCAACACAAAATGACACAGCAATACAATCACTCTGGCAGTCAGATAGTACATCGATAAAAAATAAATATAATTGTATTCACGTGGCACACAATTCAGTACAATCAGTCTGTTACTCGGACAAAGCAATGAGCAATAAATGTAATTATATTGATGGAATGTTAGTGTACTTTAAACTTAGATCAAAATAGTGTATGTGGAATAGAATCTTCTTACAAACTAAAGAGATTTGCCTTAGGAGTATATGAGGACTGTGAAACAAAACACATGTAGTTCATACATTCAGAACTGTTTGAAGAAATATTCGAGTATGTGATATGATGTATGCAGTTATTTAGTCTAATGAGTGATTTTACATATTGTCATCTCTAGTAGCTGCAGATATGCAAGATGACACATATTACTAAATGTCAGAAGCCTTGATAAAATCTAAAATAAAATAAATAAATAAATATACAAAGAGGAACAGGTTACCAAGGGGAAAAATACATGTACCATGTGAAGACAAATCACAGAAACTAGAGAAAGGACAATGTTGCATGAAAGAATGTGGGTTGGAGAAACTAGAGTTAAACTGTACTCATTTAAGACACTGTAAGTGGCAGTTAGAACATATTTCAAATGCACTGTGTCAGTGAAAACTGATGCAGATGAGAAACTGCCAAGACTTCCTGGCAGATGCTAACAAGTTGTTGCGAAATATTCAGGAGTGCTATCCAGAATTAAAACCAAAACTAAACTGGAACCATATTCTAGCACTGAACTCCACAATGCCAAGGTGGCAATGTATGCCATTATACCTAAGATGGAATTTGAATTGTGTAAGCTAAAAAGGTAGTGCGATGATTTCTGTACTACAATGCAGAGAATGGTCCACAACCATAGCATCGCTATTTAAGGAAGGTAACCCAGGAAACATCTGCACATCTACAGAAATTATAGAGTGACTGTTACAGTGTTACCCTAATGATTCAGTTTAATATTCTATACCAAGGACTAACAAACATTTTGCATTCTTTTCAGTTAAGTGATATGCTTGGGTTTGTACATATCAAAGGGGGCACTGTATTCAATGAAGAGTCTAATAAGACAAGAGTACAGTGGTAAGATGGCTTCTTGGGACCGTGAAGAGGTTCTCTTGTAGATCAACTAGACTAGATCAAAGGGCTTCCTGACTATAATGGAAACCCTTTGATGAAATGAAAGTGCTTTTCACATAAATACTCAGGTTTCTTATGACAGTTATCTGTTTGAGGAGTACCAACACTTATAACATATGAGGTGGGAACAGCTTTTGCCAAATGCCATTGTGGTGCATTTTTTTAAATTTAGTTATACATCATTTTCAGTACACCAGATATGTGAACATTCCAGCACATTCTGGTGCATCTTAGTATTAGTAGATGAGTGGATAACAGTGCCCAGCTTGCAGTGATCAGAAAACTTTGTCAGCTAAACATCGGGGATACTGGTTTGGATGTCGGCAAAATAAATGCAAAATAGGAGAGGGACAGGCACTTATCCCCGTAGTATTCCTTGAGTTACAGTCTTACATTCAGAGAGGATTCCTGGATCTGACTGTCAGCCATGTTTAATCCAATTAATGGGACATTTTGTAAAACACAATATATACAACTTAAACCCAATTTTTACACTTTTTCCGTGCATCTCTAGTTTACAAACAGTACCTGCACAATTTTTACATTTTTGAGAAATTCATATACTTAACTTACTGTGATGACTGGGGAGAGATGGGCAAAGGCTGCCAGCCTAGTCAAATATAATTTGATACATAATTCTATCAACTGTATAAATAAATGTAAAATACAGGCTTGTGTTTTTAAATGTAAGAAAACACTGTAAAATGTGAACTTCAAGATTGTTGCAACATTGCCATCTGCTGTAAGGAAAACCAAGCCAAGTATTTCAAATGTGTCTTTTTGAGTTGAAAAGATCTTATGAATCTCTTTAATGTTTTACAATTCGGCTCCAGTGTGGCTGGATGAAGGTTTCATGCCCATTGTTTTAAGGCTAAAGTTTATGACCAGAATTTAGATGTGGAAGGTGCTTTATTGCTCTAGTTTCTGCTAAAATGTATATGTGAAATGCCTTGTATTGTAAGTTTCTGAGTAGGTGTTAGATTGCTAAATAATGCAGTTTGTGGCCTGAGAACTCAGACCAGGTATTAAGATGATGCAGTCTGTTTGCCTGGGAAAACCTAAGTGTCAAAAATGATGTATTTTGGGGAGGGACCCAGCAATCATGTTTGTTAGTAATGTTTAAATACTATTTCTCACAAGAGACTGGGAGCATTTTGATCTTGGATATCCAACTTACCAGCACACTGCCTTGTGCTTACATGTGAGTTTTAGCACTGTGATTTCTTGTAGGAATAGTTAAAGCTAGTAAAGATTAATTAGGAATTTTTCTTTGAAATCAGACCTGTCCTACTGTATTATTTTATGTTTCTGTGTGATCTCTGAACTCTTAGATATCTCTGTGGTGTAGTAGTTTTGTCTTGTGTTTTAGTTATTTATTATTAAATATTTTTAAAACCTTCTACCTGTGGCTCCTTTGTGTAGAATAAGCTCTAGAGTACATTGCATATTTATAGAGGTTATTGTAATAGACCACTCTAAAGTAAGTGTTGACTGTTAGTCATACTACCATTGGATATTAATATTGCACAGTAATAATTGGACACCCTTTTAAGGGCCTTTTAGTAGCTGATATTATTAACTGGGTGGTGGTAGTAATTGCTACCGTATAGTCTGGGTAAAGGGGCACAGTTGGAGAATCTGTGTCAGCCTTTCCCAGGAGTGTCTGTGAAGTTGTATGAATACTTATCTCAAAGTGTGTGTGTGTGTGTGTGTGTGTGTGTGTGTGTGTTGTGTCAGTTACTTGGCAGGGACACAAAGCACTGATTGGACAGAGTTGGTACTGGAGGTTTTAGGTTGTCCAGTTAGGCTGAGACCTGGACCCTATAGCTGTGCCAGTGGGGAGTCTTATTGGGGACTTGGTGAGCAAGGGAGCAACCAGCCCCAGACTGACTGTGATCTCTGTGTGCAGTTAAGGGAAATCGTACTTTACTGTGTGTATTAGTTATCCTTTCCTCTTCTAGGAGACAACCTCCCTGGTGTTAGTGGTGAGGATTGAGGCTTCTTGATTGCTGGGCCAGGGTGTGGTCATCACAAGTGTTTGGCAGTGGTGGGATATATTTCACATACTAATTTGCTTGTAGTGGTGTGGCGTAGAGCGAATTCCTGTAGTTTATGTACAGTGATCTCTAAAAGTGTTTTGTACACTAAAACAGCCACGCAGTCTATACTCAGAATTCAGATCACAATTGTTTTATTTCTTTTGTTATTACAGACAACTACACACTGTGCACTTTATGACTTGGTAAAAAACAACAAAAAAGCAAGTTAGCTGCTTTATACTTTGCAAAGACCAATTTATTGTAAGCGCTTTCATCAAAGCACATGCCCCAACTTCATCAGACAACTCAACAGCCATAAAAACCTCAATTTTATACTCACATTCAACATAATTAAACAATTAAACAGTTAAATCCTTGATTGAACCATTAGTTAAAACTACGTCATATTTAAAGTGTCCTTGCTTCCTGACTTACAATTTATTGCAATGCCTTAGAAGCTACGGCAACAGTATAAAAAACTTGTTTTTACATGTTATTAAACCCCCCTAATAAATATTATAAAATCATAAAATACTTACTATTACAAAAACTTTTTGCTTGTATTTATATTCAATTTAAATATCGAAGAATCAGAAAAATCAGACAAAATGATAGGCACCTCTAAAGGACCCTAACTATCTTTCATTATATAAATACCATATAAATCCATGACTTGCATAAATAATTAAATATCTAAAAAATGTAAGTCAGATATGATAAACATCAGTTTGTGTATAAATATAACCTATACTATGATACTATGATTTTATAATATTTATTAGGGGTTTTTAATAACATGTAAAAACAAGTATTTCATACTGTTGCCATAGATTCTAAGGCATTGCAATAAATTGTAAGTCAGGAAGCAAGGGCACTTTAAATATGAAGTAGTTTTAACTAATGGTTCAATCAAGGATTTAACTGTTTAATTGTTTAATTATGTAGAATGTGAGTATAAAATGGAGGTTTTTATGGCTGTTGAGTTGTCTGATGAAGTTGGGGCATGTGCCTCGATGAAAGCGCTTACAATAAATTGGTCTTTGTGAAATATAAAGCAGCTAACTTGCTTTTTTGTTGTTTATTTCTTTTGTTAGCTTAGTGTTAGTCAGGGTGAGCAGGCAGCATGTCAGCAGAAGAGTATGGAAAACTGACAAGGAGCCAGCTGGCGGAGATGTGCCAGGCTAGGGAACTGGTGCATGGAAACCTGACTAAAGCAGACCTGATTGCAGCCTTGGTTACAGCTGCATCAGAAAACAGCAGCCTGGAGGACAATCAGACTGACAATGGAGATACAATATCCTCGGAAAATGGACAGCTCAACCTTTCTGTAGTGGACTTAAAAATCCAGCTGGAGCTAAAGAGACTTGAGTTGGAGGCTAAGCATATGGAACTAGAAGCAGCTGAGAAAATGAGGAGTCTACAAGCTGAGGAAAATGAATGGCAGATGGGGCATGAAAGGGAAATGCTGACTCTTCGCCAGAGTCATGGAGGTAATGGAGAAAGGAGTAACCGGACCCCAGAAGCACAAAAGGTCAGTAAATTTCTTCCACAGTTTAAAGAAGGGGATAATTCTGATAGCTTCATTCATATGTTTGAGCAGGTATGTAAACAGTATGAAGTTGACCATGGGCTCTGGGTACGGTTACTTACCTTACTCCATGGTATAGCTGTAACTTCTTTAGCAAAAATGCATGACACTGACTGTTTTGATTATACTGCTGTAAAAAGACATTTATTAGAATGTTTTAAGCTAACACCTGAAATGTATGGGAAAAAGTTTCGTGAGCATAGACGCAAGGCAGATGAAAATGTATGTGAATATGTTGTGAAACTGAGCACTTATTTTCATAGCTGGGTGAGTGGATGTCAGGTCACCACTTTTGAAGGGCTGGAAGACCTTTTGGTAAGAGAACAAGCCCTTAGCACTTTGTTTGAGGGCATGAGGATCTGGTTTGCTGATAGTGTGCTACTTCAGTGGAGTTGGGGAAGAAAGAAAACTTATACCTAGCAAGCACGGCAGCCCTGTACAGGAAAGGGACCCCCAGTACTGATCATAGGACTAAAGGAACCCATGGTGGGCAGCACAGACTGCCCCAACAGAATCCACCAGTAGCAGGGGAAGCCACTAGTCCAGGTACACATCCAGGAGTGAGGGTTAAATGTTTTGAATGCAATCATTGGTGCCATGTGGCATACAGGTGTCCATGGAGGCAAGGTGGGGAACCAAAGGTGAGAGAGCCAGTAAGTAGGAAAGACAAAATGCCAACTGTGGGTTGTCTTGAGACAACAGGGGTATGGAACTACCATCCTGCAGATGTCCTGAGAGGGAAGGATTTGGATGAGGCAGTACTATGTACTTATGCAGTTACATGCAGTGAGGCTAGGAGACAAGCATGTAAGTCTGGTAGCCTGGGGGAGACCCAGACAGATTGCATACTTGCAGCCAGGACTGCTGAGGTGGTTACATCAGGGAGTGAGCTACGCTGTAGCAGTGAGACTGAATGTGAGCCACAGCTTCTTGTGGTACTGATGTTCCCTTGGACAGGGTAACTGCAAAGGTAGAGGTGAGTAGTAGTATCCAGGCTGACAGTGAGGAACCGCTGGCAGAGGATGCCAGACTTCCTGTGGAAGGGGAGCTGGGAAGGGTTACAAAGAGAGACTTGAGACAGGCTCAGATCTCAGACCCTACATTGCAAGGCCTGCGGCAGGTAGCTAGGGAGACATCTGATTCTTAAGGGAAGGGGGGATCTGTATACTGGAACAAAGGGTTACTGTACAAAGGGTGGACCCCTGAGGGAGGACTAGAAGGTGAGAGAGTACAGCAGTCAGTAATGCCTAGAGCTTACTGTCTGGCACTTCTAGCCATAGCCCATGATATTCCCTTTGCAGATCATATGGACATAAAACGTACAAAGAGGCATATTATGCAAAACTTCTATTGGCCTGGAATTTCCAGACATGTAACAGGGTACTGCAGGACCTGTGAGCAGTGCGAAAAGGTAGCCAAGGCAGGAGGCAAGGTGAGAGCTCCTTTGATGCCTTTGCCTGTGAATGAGGAGCCATTTCAGAGGGTAGCTATGGATACTGTGGGTCCTCTGAGTACCCCCAAGTTCCCCAGGGAAAAAGTCTATCCTAGTGATTGTAGATTATGCTACATGATACCCTGAGGCAGTGGCTTTGTCTTCCATTGAGGCAGAGAAGGTGGCAAATGCTTTGCTAGAGATTTTCAGCAGGGTAAGTTTCCCAAAGGAAATACTGACTGACAGAGGTGCCAATTTTATGTCAGACCTGCTGGCTTGTCTGTGGAAGTCCTGTGGGGTGAAGCACATGAAGAGCACCCCCTACCATCCCCAGACTAATGGTCTTGTTGAGAGGTTAAACCCTACAATTAAGTCCATGCTACGGGCAGTTGCAGATCAGTTTAAGAGGGAATGGGACAAATATTTGCCCAATCTGTTGTTTGCTTACAGAGAGGTTCCCCATGAATCCACAGGTTTTTCACCCTTTGAGTTGCTGTATGGGCATAGGGTGAGGGGACCTCTAGATTTAATTCAAGATGAGTGGGAAGGTGAGTGTGAGTCTCACAAGGAGTCTGTTGTGGCATATGTTCTGAACCTCAGGACAAGGCTCAGGAAACTCATGGGCCTGGCCCAGGAGAACCTGGCAGAAGCCCCAAAACAGAAAAAGGTGTGGTATGACAGGAATTCTCGAGCTAGATTGTATGCTGTAGGGCAGCAGGTAGTGGTGGTTCTCATGCCTGTCAGACACAAAAAGTTGCAGGCAGCTTGGAAGGGACCCTACAAGGTGGTAAAAAAGGTAAGTGATATTAACTACATGGTGGAAGTGCTAGGCAGATGGCAGGGGCACAAATTGTACCATGTTAACATGATGAAACCTTACCATGATAGGGAGGCCCTTGTGCTGAGCATTTACAGTGGATTGCAGGAGGTGTCTGAGAGAGGGCTTGTTAATGATCTCCTCAGTGAGGCTTGGGCTGACACCTCGGTGGAAGGAGTAGCAATGTCCCAGCAGCTATCTCCTACCCAGGTTCGAGAAATCTGAGCAGTGCTGCAGGAGTTTGGGGGGCATGTTCATCAGGAAACCAGGAAGCACCCACCTGGTGGATACAGGACCCCAAAAGCCTATCAGGCAGGCCCCTTATAGGGTGCCTGAGAGAGTCAAACAGACTCTGAGGGAGGAGGTACATGAGATGTTGGAACTAGGTGTGATTCAAGAGTCCAACAGTCCCTGGGCCTCATCAGTGGTACTGGTGCCAAAGAAGGATGGCAGCACCAGGTTCTGTGTGGATTGCAGGAAATTAAATACTCACACAGAATCGGATGCTTACCCCATGCCTAGGAAAGATGAGGCCCTAGAGCAGCTGGGTGGGGCTAAGTATCTTACGACCATTGATCTTACCAAGTGTTACTGGCAGGTGCCCTTGATTCCCAGTGCTAGAGAGAAGTCAGCCTTTGTGACTCCTTTTGGCTTGTATGAGTTTACAAAGATGCCGTTTGGGATGAAGAATGCCCCAGCGACTTTCCAGAGGCTGGTAGATCATATCTTAACAGGAGCAGGAGGGTTTGCCCTTGCTTACATGAATGATATTGCTATCTACAGCCATTCCTGGCAAGGTACCTTCAGCATGTCAGGGATGTGTTGGGCAGGGTTGACCATTAAGCTGATAAAATATCAGGTGGGTATGGCGGAGGTCTCCTTCGTAGGACATAGAGTGGGGAGTGATAAGATAAGGCCAGAACCTGCCAAAGTGGAAGCTATTCAGGCATGGCCTGAACCTGTTACCAAAAAGCAGGTGATGGCATTCTTAGGGACAGCAGGGTACTACAGAAAGTTTGGTCCCAATTATAGTACCATAGCTGCTCCCCTCACAGACCTTACAAGGAAGAACAGGCTAGATAAGGTAGTGTGGACCCCAGCAGGCATTTCAGAAGCTTAAGGAAGCTTTGGGAGGACCCCCCCTGTGTTAGCCAGTCCAGACTACAGCAAAGACTTTGTTGTGCAGGTGGATGCTTCAAACTATGGGGTGGGGGCTGTACTTAGCCAGATTACTTCAGAGGGAGAAGAGCACCCACTGGTTTTTCTCAGTCATAGGTTCCAGCCCAGGGAGGAATGCCATGCAGTGGTAGAAACGGAATGTCTAGCCATAGTGTGGGCACTACAAAAACTTCAGCCTTATCTGTACGGAAGAAACAACCCTCTAACATGGTTAAACAGAGCCAGTCAGCAAAATGCCAAGTTGCTAAGATGGAGTCTGGGGTTGCAAGCATATGAGATGTCAGTGCAGCACCACAGTGGGAGTAGTAATGCCAATGTAGATGGGCTCACAAGATAGGGAATGGGGTGAGGTACACCCATATAGACCTGAAAATCTCAAGTGATGTTTCTCAAGGGGCACTTGATGAGTTCCCTGGGGGGAAAGAGATGTGACGATTGGGGAGAGATGTGCGAAGGCTGCCAGTCTAGTCAAACAGAATTTGATACATAATTCTATCAACTATATAAATAAATGTAAAATACAGGCTTGTGTTTTTAAATGTAAGAAAACACTGTAAAATGTGAACTTCAAGATTGTTGCAACATTGCCATCTGCTGTAAGGAAAACCAAGCCAATTATTTCAAATGTGTCTTTTTAAGTTGAAAAGATCTTATGAATCTCTCTAATGTTTTACAATTCGGCTCTGGTGAGTCTGGATGAAGGTTTCATGCCCATTGTTTTAAGGCTAAAGTTTATGACCAGAATTTAGATGTGGAAGGTGCTTTACTGCTCTAGTTTCTGCTAGAATGTATCTGTGAAATGCCTTGCATTGTTGTAAGTTTCTGAGTAGGTGTTAGATTGCTAAATAATGCAGTTTATGGCCTGAGAACTCAGACCAGGTATTAAGATGATCCAGTTTGTTTGCCTGGGAAAACCTAAGTGTCAAAAATGATGTAATTTGGGGATGGACCCAGCAAACATGTTTGTTAGTAATGTTTGAATACTACTTCTCACAAGAGACTGGGAGCATTTTGATCTTGGATATCCAACTTACCAGCACTCTGCCTGTGCTCACATGTAAGTTTTAGCACTGTGATTTCTTTTATGAATAGTTAAAGCTAGTAAAGATTAATTAGGTATTTTTCTTTGAAATCAGACCTGTCCTACTGTATTATTTTAAGTTTCTGTGTGATCTCTGAACTCTTAGATATCTCTGTGGTGTAGTAGTTTTGTCTTGTGTTTTACTTATTTATTATTAAATATTTTTAAAACCTTCTACATGGGGCTCCTTTGTGTAGAGATAAGCTCTAGAGTACATTGCATATTTATAGAGGTTATTGTAATAGGCCACTCTAAAGTAAGCCTTGACTGTTAGTCATACTACCATTGGATATTAATATTGCACAGTAATAACTGGGCACCCTTTTAAGGGCCTTTTGGTAGCTGATATTATTAACTGGGTGGTGGCAGTAATCACTACTGTATAATCTGGGTAAAGGGGCACAGTTGGAGAATCTGTGTCAGCCTTTCCCAGGAGTGTCTGTGAAGTTGTATAAATACTTATCTCGAAGTGTGTGTGTGTGTGTGTGTTGTGTCAGCTACTTGGCAGGGACACAAAGCACTGGTTGGACAGAGAGGGTACTGGAGGTTTTAGGTTGCCCAGTTAGGCTGAGACATGGACCCTATAGCTGTGCCAGTGGGGAGTCTTATTGGGGACCTGGTGAGTAAGGGAGCAACCAGCCCCAGACTGACTGTGATCCCTGTGTGCACTTAAAGGAAATTGTACTTTACTGTGTGTATTAGTTATCCTTTCCTCTTCTATGAGAGAACCTCCCTGTTGTTAGTGGTGAGGATTGAGGCTCCTTGATTGCTGGGCCAGGGAGTGGTTGTCACACTTACTGGTAAAAGCTACCATTATATAAATTAGTTATAGATATACACACAAACACACTATACTGATATATATTTATATGTATCTGTATACACACACAAGTGTATGTATATATATATATATATATATATATATATATATATACATATATATATATATATATATATATATATATATATATATATATATATATATATATATATACTATATATATATATATATGATTTTAGGCCTGTATGTGATCTCTGTTCTGTGTGCACCTTCAGTGTTGTTGGCACATTGTGCCAGGTTTGCAGTTTATGATTTTATCCATATTTATGCCTTGTGGGTTTTAACTTTTTTGTTTCTTCTTCTGTATATCATGTACCTGTGTTTATATGTCTATCATGACTCATATGTCCCTAGAGCTGTGACAAAGAGATCATAACCACAGGACTTCATGTTACCTTCCAGTCTGCATGATGTAAATTTATTTATTTGGTCTACTGTCCCCTTTTCACATTATCACAGGTATGCAGAGCAGTTAACAGTAGAAATCAGGTGTGAAGAGTGTATGATAGAAATTTGCAATATATAATTAAGCAGAGAATTATATTAAAGCATTGCAGTGAAATAACACTACATAAAATGTATATAACATTGGATTAAGCAAGACAATATCATGGTATTGAATTAAGGAATACAGTAGAGCATTACACAGTTGCATAAGAGTCAAATGGAAGGCAAAAGTAGTTTGTACAGTATAATCAAACTACATTATAACAAATATATGTACACTTCTTCTTCTTTCGGCTTTTCCCTGTTAGGGGTCGCCACAGCAGATTACCTGTCCGCTCATGATTGGCAGTGGAGTTTTACGGTGTCGAGTTGCCAGCCCGGTGCCCGACCTTCCACAGAAGGCACACACATGCACACACTCACATCTAGGGCCAATTTATAGTGTCCAAACCACCTACAGCATATCTTTGGGATGTGGGAGGAAACCAGAGCACCCGGAGGAAACCCACGCGACCACAGGGAGGACATGCAGACTCTGCACAGAAGGCACCCCAGCCGAGGATCGAACCGGAGAACCTCTTGCTGTGAAGCGGCAATGCTAACCACTGCAACACTGTGCCCGCCCAACAAATATATGCACACTACTTACAACAAAATACATTCATCTATGTTTAGTGCTACACTGGTGTATTGTTTTGCAAAACAGGCCTATGAGTCACCTGTTTGCACCAGTTTGCCAGTCATTCTCTTTGTAGCAGCTGCATTTGTTTTTATTGCTAAGGTGTACATACAGTGATTTTTGAATTCTTGAAATGTAGTTGAGAGTTCTGAGTTCTTTGATTAAGTGCTTCAAAGCTGCAGGTCCTAGACATTCCTACTATTAAAGGGGCTTGCAGCAGTGTTACTGTGATACTACTCGCTGCATTTGTGGGCTGTCCTGTGACTTGTTTTTGTAGCTGGACATTTATACTACTGGGCTTCTTCTCACATATGGCTGATTATACATTTTGATCGCTCTGGCCATCTGCTCCCTTTGGCTATCTTTTGTATGCTTCATGTCACTGTCCAACCTTTACTACACCAAAGCCTGTTGTTGGATTGTTTATTTAATTATGGTTACACATTTTTTAGCTTCTGCACTGGAGTGCAGTATATTTGTGACAGTTTTATTCACATTGTCTGCACATACTAAAATTAGTAATTTGTTCAGGTTATGCATGGATTTTTATTTCCAATTTATAGGATAAAAGTGGTTTGTAGCAGAAATCAGTTTTTTATCCTAAGTGGCCAACACAAGAGACTAGTCTACAAAAGGTAAGGCAGCCTCTGTATCTCAGTTCTACGTGATACAATTCTAACTGCCTTTGTTGTCACAGCCTAGTTGTACTACTATGGTTGATTTTACAACTACCTTATTATATACAGTGAAATTGATATTACTTTTACAGTTTATTAACTTGCACTGCTTCTAGACGCATTGCTGAAATTAACACTTTTGTTCTGCTGACTGTGGTGAGTTTTTTTAAGTTTAAATAATATTGCACTATTGTGCCTTGCTGCATTTGGCAATATCTAAGATACTCCTGCAAGGTTTCCAGAAACCAAATTAACTTTTCTCCTCACTTACATATCACAGTTTTTGATCATTGGAGTTGTTGCATATTCTGCTTGTTACTGATTAGTATTGTGACACTTGTGCACTGGCCCAACAATCCTCACCACTAACACCAGTGTGGGGCGTCCACATTGGGAAGGATAACAAATATACACACACAGTAAAGTACAATTTCCCTTAAGAGCATACAGAGATCACAGTCACTCTGGGGCTGGTTTCTCCCTTTCTCCCCAGATCCTGAATAAGACTCCCCACTGGCACAGCTATAGAGTGTGGTCCTTAGCCAGGGTCCCAAGCCAAGTCCTCCTAGCACTCTCTCTATTCAACCAGTGCTTCATGTCCCTGCCCAAGTAGCTGACACACACACACACACACACACACACACACACACACACACACACACACACACACACACACACACACACACACACACACACACACACACTTTGGAATACGAGTTATATAGAAACACACAGACACTCCTGAGGAAGGCTGACACAGGTTCTCCAGCTATTCCCCCTTCTCTGCTAGGCTATACGGTAGCACCACTTGCCACCAACCACTAACATCAGCTACTAAAAAGGCCCTTACCAAAGGGTGCCCATTTATTACTGTGCAATATTATTATCCAAATGGTAAGTATAACTGAACAGCAAGGCTTATTTGGGGTGGCTTGGACAGTATCGCTATATACATGCAATGTACAGTAAAGCTTAAATTATCTCTACATAAAACAGCCATAGTTGAATGGCTTAAAAATATTTAATAATAAATAATAAGAACACAAGACAATCCTTCTTACTACACAGTGCTAGTCCAGAGTTCAGAGATCACAGGAAAATGCTTAAAATAATACAGTAGAATAGTTCTGGCATCAATACAGAAAAAACAACTAGTCTAATCTTCCTATTTCCTAGCTATATGTAAGAGAAAACACAGTTCTAAAATAAACTTATATATAAAGCAAAGCTTTGCTGGTGATGTTGGATGTTCTGAAGACAAATACAAAATGCTCTGAGTCTCTTTGTCCTTAAATTGATAACACAGTACTACTGACTCATTTTAGATTACATAATTTTTTTCTCTGGTTCCCAGGCTAACAGAAACCCAGTTTAGCAGCCTTTTTGATCTTGTACCTGGTCAGGAAGCTACAGCAATAAAAGACGTTATACATGCAAATTCTAGCAATTAACTGGTCTCAAAACAATAGCAAGAATTCCTTCATCCAGACATCTCGGCTCCAAGTTTTGAGATCAAACAATTATACAATGCTTGACTTATCAGCTTTCCTCCAGCAGAGTGCAATGTGGTTACATGTTTTAAAGTTTAACATTTAACACCATTTTCTTCCATTTAAGAGAACAAGCCTGTGGCTTATATTAATATTTACAAATGACAGAATTATCTACAAAATTCTATCTGGCTAGGCTGGCAGCCTTCACATATCTTCACAAGTATGTTATGCAGTTTAAATATACTGTTCTGCAGCACTTCACTACACAACACACCAATGTGATATATTTTTATTATGTGGCTGACTGTTCTACTGATATTGCAGAGAAACTTTTTGTTTTATAGTTACTGCATTTTGAACTACTAATGTAGATTTTCAGTAGGTGTTACTGTATCCAGATAACAAATACATTTGGTTTAGACTATCAGTAGTTCATTGCTGTCACTACTTAACTAGTGTGAGCATGTTAACCCACTGGGTAAAACTACTGTACTTTAAATTTGCCATTTCTTAGTGATTACCATATTGCTACTAAATAATTATACCACTTTTACATTTCTTCTATTTTTTACTTGTGAATATTACATTAGTTACAGCTCGTATTCTTTTGTATATCTTATACCTGTCACACATTATCACCTTTTTCTTATCCCCTCTGCCTTATAATAAGAGTAAGTTAAGCTATCCAGTTTCTCATGCTCCTTCTTTTGTACTCTTCATTACACATGGTGTTTCATGGTAGTATAGGAACTGCCACATGCTTAGCAAAAACTATCTACTGCTGCCTCACAATGATTCAATAAGTAAGAGACCACTTTATCTCCTAAGAGCATGATAGGTAACCATAACACACACAATCTCATTGCACAGAGCACCTCCACTAAATAATGAGCACCTCCACTAAATTAACTTATGCTGAAGTTAAGATACCACAGTCTAAGCCTCCCAAGCTAAAAAGTAAGAAATCTCAGCCATTAGTTCACACAACAACACAACCACCTTTACTTTGCCCACCCACAAACAGTACATGTATCTCTAATAGTCATAATAGTACAGACTCCAAGCTCTTTAGGCCTGGTGAGACTACATACACCCACAGCAATGTTTTAGTAATAACTGACTCTATTGCCAGACACATGGATACCATCCTTAACAGACTAGATAAGAATGGGGGGCAGTTAGCTGTTTTTCTGGAGCCAGGATCTGGGATGTAACAAATGCTTTTGGATACTTCCATCATGGCAGATATGATTATGACCTGCTAATGCTCCATGTGGGGGGTGAATAACCTTAGGCACTCTACTCAGAGGGGTATGGCAGAAGTTTATGACTGAGCTTGCTATGCACCTGTAGAAGGAAGGAACTATACTGGTCTTGAGTGATATTTTGCCATCACCCAGAATGATGCCAAAATTGAAAAACAGGATAATTACCTCTAATAATTAGCTTGTGAAGAAATGGCTGGTAAGCATTCCTGCTTTACCAGGAAGAGTCTACACCTCTTTTACCACGGATTCTAGTAAATGCCTCTGCTGCTCCATAGTACCCTTTTTATGAAGTCTGTCTACTGCACATTCCAACTTTGTAAATTCTAACTTGGAACAGATTAATATGGCTCTTCACAATACCAGGAGTATTAACAACAACAACAACAACAAAAAAGACCAAACCTGAAGCTGTCCTGCAGTTTGAACTCTTTCATATGTGTGTCGCATACCTAACTGCCTAGATTTTCACAGAATCTCCGGATTTTTGGCTCATATTTTTGGTCTGTTCCTCATAAAATGTGTGGTTTTCTGGCAAATCACTGGGATGATCTGAGGATTTATGTTAGTAAGTAATGACATACATTTGAGTTTCAGACTTCAAATCCTTCAGAAAATATATGCTAAAACAAACCTTGTTAATCTAGCAACTATCTAAGTTTATAAGAGCAATATTTAAAATATGTCCCTATTTTTGGGCAATTGTCCCCCATTTTTCAGTCTTTGTCCAGATTTCTTGCACTAAGAGGTTGAGAGGTATGATGTGTCATTATACAAACATGGTTTCAAAGAAATGAAAACATTAACTCTATTCCTGGGTTTAGTGTCTACTGGCAACTGGAGAACTATTGTTTTTTGTCAAAAATATCACTTAAGTCATGACATATTCCTCTTCATATCAAATTTGAACTCCTAGATGTCCAAATCACTATAAACAAGCCTAATTACCACTCAGTAGCTAGCTACAGAACACCCTCTATTTCCCTTTCTGAGTACAAAAGTTATATTAACACCTTAGCTGAAATTTCCATTAAACTCAACACTATTTTCCAGAGGGACTTCAACTATACATCAATAAACTGGCTGACATATGCTAACAATGGTCAGCATGCTCAGTGTTTCCTTGACGCTATAAGTGCTAACTCTCTTTAACAAAAAGCCAAAGCAGTAGTGGAAAGCATAACTGTAGAAACCAAGAACCAAAGAGATAAAGTTACACTGGGTTCACAAGCAGGACTCAGTAGAAACAAGTTTCAGTTTTAATCAAAAGTTAAACACTTTCATCCAGGTAAAGGACTTTTTCAGAACCGAGTAAACACACATGCATATCTATACAAAGAAATGGTCATGTGGCATTCATGGTAATTGAAATTTAAAGGGACCAGGTTAAAAAAGTCATTTAAAATATTAAACAGAGAACTTTAAGTAGTAAAAATTATGTTGTAGACTGTAAACTGCCAAGCCCTTTTAGATTTTTGTTCAGTTCTTCTAGGGCAATTTAATGGTTATTCGGCAAACTCGGGGAGTACAGTTACTGACCCATTTCCTTTGGCACCATAAGGAAACCTTGCATCTATGAGTGACACCAGCAGCATCACACTATAGTACTGGAGATAACATTTCTACTTAACCCTTTCCAAACCTTAATTTATGACTTCTTGAGAAAATTACCTTTGGGGAGCACAATGAACACATGGAAGACGCATTTCAAACACAACTAGGTAAACAGGCATAAAAAAACTTATATAAATATGACAGTTTACAACTAGATAATGCATTTTTGAAAGATTGTATATAGGCCAAAAGGGTACTTACTCTAGAAATACCCATATGGAGTAGTTATGGGTTCTGGTTTTCACCACGGGTTACTAGAATTATTCGATGGTTTTGATATCGAACTTATGCAAGAAATAATAACGAGAACCTGCTTGAAAAACACATGGAAGACGTTACCCTCCTGAACACTTCTATTATGCAGGACCTATTACTTGAAGGACAGGAAGATAAAGAGAGTCAATGTTCTGATAAGACTAAATCAGAATATGAGAAAATTAAAAAAATGCAAAATTCAGAAACTAGAACATGATAAAAAAGACTGAAAACCATCTTTCATATACTAAAGCTAAATTTCCTGGTGGCTCTCAGCAAGTACAACATAACACTAACAGCACAGCTCCCTGACAACTATCTGAGGGAAACATAGAAGAGTCCAAAGGAACCTTTCACCCTACTGACCCTTTGGAGTACCCCTCCCAAATGTTCCCAGCAAAAGGCTAATTGAATGAACTCTCAGACAATGAACAACCTGTTTCAACCATGAATGGACAATGTTCACCAACAAAGGTTATGCCACAGGAGAGATCTAACAGGAAGAAAAAGGAAAGAAGATACTAAGCCTGTGAGATAACTAGGACCTGCTGGATTGCTAGGTATGTATCCCAGAGACTATCCCGTCTATGGAACAGGATCCCCATCCATGTGAAGCAGAGTTACTCCCTAACCCAATTCAAGTGCAACTTGGACAATTGGACGGGAAACTGGAAATTCATCCCTGGTTTGGCATGTATGTCTCTGATGGACACAGGTAACCTGTAAATTACTCATTTCACAGGCCCATGCTTACACTTATCAAGGGTATCAGAACTTATCAGAGATTTGGGATGCATGGCTTGCCTTAAAAAAGCCCTTGTGGTCATTGGCCTAGTAAACTGCTATGAACCTATGGTACTACCAGTACCAATAAAACTATTGTTACCTCTCACAATGGAATTTTAAACACCTTCAATAATTACAAGATATGTAATTACAGCTGATCTGAAAAGGGCTCCTCCTTTGTTCCATCTACCAGGTTAAATCCAACAGATGGTCTTAATGACTTAAAGCTATAAACTAGAAATAATACATTATGTCCAAGGATGGTACCAAAATCAAACCTAGGAAACAAGATGAGTTTAACAAAAATGTATTTACAGTCTATCACTTCACCCAGTGGTTACCTTGTATGAATAAAATATGTGAATGCTGGTAAGCAAACAAAGCCAATGGATGTTATAACCACCTGTAAGATGAAAGGGAACTGTTAAATAAACTGGATAATGACCAATATCTGTGATTGATAAAACCCAACAAAGGTGGGGATGATGGTAGGATGTTCATTATACTTAACAGCTCAGACTAATTGTCCCCAGTCTCCTGCAATGAGATCAGCAGATCAATATTGCCTACAGGAATATCGGCCCATTCTTACTCGACTCACTATACCATGAAGCAATAACAACATCAACATATGACTTTTTGTAGGTAGAACACCCCAAAATTCTGTCAATTTTTGGAATACCAAAGGCACATAACAACCACACTAACCTTCCACTTCAGCCAATCATAGCAGTGGAAGTGTTGAAAACTTACCAGTTGACCACTTTTGTAGACAGAAAACTCAAACCATTTTACCAACAGTACTCATATATGCTAAGACACTCATGGGATTTCCTTAGCAAACTTGAAAATAATTTATACACAGAGGACTTAATATTCATAACCATCCATGTTATCAGTTTGTTTTCGGTCATCCCCCACTCTCAATGGTTAGAAGGTTTGAAGAGGCTGTGGCTAAAAGTGAGTTTCTTTCCACCAGTGATACCAGACTAGTAGTTAAATGTATCGAGCTTACCTTTAAGAACAAGCACCTCTACTTTAAGGGGGGATTCTTCCAGCAAAACCAGGGTACGGCTATGGGGGCAGCTTGTACCCCCATATACAACTTGTTCCTGTGACTCTGGGAGCAGAAATATATTTTTAACTCCACATACATCAACCGTTGGACTTCCTACACCAGATTCTTGGATGACATTTGCATCTTATGAAACAAGACCAAGGAGAAGCTAAAATAATTTATAGACTATATTGATACTACCACACCCTTTCTGAAATGTACCCATCATGTTTCCAATTAATAAATACATTTTCCAGATGTGACTATTATGAAGAAGAAAATAACTAAAACTTTTACTTAAATCATAAACAGGAAACTGACATTCTCTAACTCCTACCTCAACTGCACAAGTAACCGTCCATACAAAATTATCTAAGTAAAAGGACAATTCATCAGACTGGCCAGGATAATGTTGTGTTGTGAAAAGTTTTTAACAGAGTGTGAAGTTTTAACTAACATGTTTCTGGAGAAAGTGTATCCCTTAAAAATGTTAAATGATGTAAGGTATGAAATTATTCGGGTTGGGGAAAAAAGTTTGTGTGATTACATGGACAAAAAAAATATGTGAAAGTAGTAAAATCACGGGACATTTTACTGACAAGAACTTTGAAAAGGCTATTAATTAGATGAGAAACTTGTTTTTGTATACTAAAAAACAAACATCAAAGAGAAGGTGGGAAAAAAGAAAAAAAAAGCAATGAAACACTTCCAAGAAAAAGTCAGAAACTTATAAAATGTGGCTACTGGCATCAATGTAAATTTGCAAGTGAAGGTGAAACCACACACCACTGCCATATAGGTGAGAGGGCAAACAACAAAAGACATGAAATTTTATAAGTGTGGCTGTAAAGGGGCAATCTACTTAGCTAAATGCAAAACACATACTTTATTTTATGTTGGGAAAACTGAAATAAGTTTCAGACAAATAATATATGAACATATGAAGAGAGAGACTAATGTGATTTACAGACACACATCAAAATGCAGCACAGAAGGATATTTGTTGTGCATCTTGGAAGATTCCCCATTTTACGCTAAGGGTGGACCTTGGGACCTAAGAAATGAAATCAGAGAACTTGTCTGGCAGCTTGATTTGGATGTAGGAAAACCCTGTGGGCTAAATGACTGTTTTTCAGTTAGCAGTTTCTTGAAAATCAGAGCTGCAAAGTTGTAATGCATTTCAGTAACAAACTGATATTTTTAACTACAACGTTATGCCACTGAGAAATTTCTAAAAAGACCTTTTATTACTATTATTTTTCCTTTGACTGTTTACACGCTACAACATAATTTTTACTACTTATATTTCTGCATTATTTTAAATGATTTTTTAACCTGGTGCCTTTAAATTTCAATTAACATGAATGTCATGTAACTATTTCTTTATATAAATGTGTGGGTGGGTTTGCAGGTTGTGCTCAGTTCTGAGGAAGTCATTTACGTTGATGAAAGTGCTAATTCTTTTTTTATTAAAACTGAAACTTGTTTATATTGAGTCCTGCTCGGGATCCCAGCATAACTTCATCTCATTGGCTGTTTAACAAATAGTTAATCATCATACAGTAGAAAGTCAATTATAGGAAATAATTGGGGCCTAGGGTAGTTCAGATCATCAAACTGTTCAGATAATTGAACATATAATTGAACCGGATAAAAAACTTCTAAAATCTTGTTTTTTTTCTGAACACAAGAATATACTTTTAACTATTCAGCGAGTCCAGTAGGCAATAAAGAATATTTTTCACAAAGAGCTGGGTACAAGCTCAAAAAACATGCTCAAGTGAATACGAATAATGCTTACATATTCAGACTTTATGATTTATCCTAACCGAAAACTTTGGAAAGCTCGTTCAGAAAATTGATCCTCGGCTAATCAATTCTCTACTGTACTATGAGCCTCAATATCCTTGATTTTGCCCTCACAAATAAAGCCATTTCATGCACAACTCCATATGTATCATTTCCCTTGTTAATTCACACCACAAATCCTTTAAAACTGGTGGTATATCCCCTATAAATATATCTGGCTTAGGGTCTTCGCATAAACGTTCTTTGATGACCTAAATAGATTCCACCATAATCATTCTCCAGTGAATCCCAACGCTAAATGTACTACCTCTATGCCTCTGACTTCTACTTCCATTTGAATAGTTGTATTGATAAGCAGTCTATCCACTCAAATATAATGAGAAATGTAACAACCCTCCTATGATGGAATACCCATATAAATAAATGATATAACAAGATAAAAATTAATTAATGCTTATAAGGGGTTTCAGTCTACCTTCATTAAAAGCATGCTTAAGAAAACCAATAAAAAGCTTGAGAAAACCATTAAGAAGCTTAAAGATGAGCATGCACTTAAAACAACCACTAAACCAAACATTAATTAGAAATCTTTTACTAAGTCAGGAAGTTAAGACCTAACACACAGCAATGTTTGGGACTAGTCCACGATAATACTGCTTGCTTTGACTCAAATGAAATAGTTCATTTCCTAGCTGAAAAATGTAGTGCAGATTTTTACTCTAACCACAGTTATGGCTATTCCACAGATTCCACAATCCCAGTCACTCCCTTTAATTGCTATGGACCATGTCCTGTCAGGCCCCTGCAAATCATAGAACACTTCTTCCATGGGCCGTGATAATATGCCAGGTTTCCCATTTATCAGTGGCAAATGCGGCCTGTCTTAACCCCTACTTAACCTCTTTTAGACTCTCCAGTGTAGAAGTTTGGAAAGCCTTCTATCTCATTCATGTAATTCCCAAAGGCATTTCCTCTAGAGCCAAAGACGAATTGACTCCTCTTTACCAGTAGCTCTTGAGACCGTTTATTCAATATAATGTTCTTTTTGACATGCATTTGTCTAAACATATCACTCAGCTTGAGATAACAGCCTTAAAAATGTTAGTTATTTGGACAGACTGGCAGCTCTTTCTCTGTACTGAGTCTCTTACAAACTCCTCCATGGAGATCTGTGTCTAGCCTTTTGACCACTAGAGATCCAAACTTCTTTGGCATCCTATTTCTTCACAGAATAAATAGTTCCTCAAATACTGGGTAAATAAATGAAACCATAATCAATAGATACGCAAATCATGTTGAAACAATAGTTTCATATCTCAACACATCCTCCACATCTAAAACAGACTTTCACTACATGTCAAACATAGTAGCACCATTAAATCTAGATAAATGAATGGTCGTCCTTGAGGATAGAGTGGAAAGTACAGTTGTGTAAGTTACACTTCCCCATAACAGTAGATGTCTGAATTCCTCACTGCTGGAGTAGCCCACAGGCTACATGGGTTGTTTCCTGCCAAAGAAACAATAACTGTTCAACTTCACAAAGTTCTGGGTCACCCCCCCCCCCCTCTTTACTGACTAATCCAAAGGAAGGAAACCAGCAGTTAGTGAAGTTTCTACAGGACTTTCTTGCCCATAGAATGTGAGAAGAGTCTAACAATCCTGATAACCAACCAATAACAATAATAAAACATAGAAGATATAAACAAGCACACATCTACTTTATATCCCAACTTACAACTATATACAAGAGTAGGGGGATGGAAGGTCGGTGCAGCTACTGCAGCACTGAGAAATTCAAACACTTATTATTATGGATAAGGTCAACTTACACAAATGTATTTTATTCATCATCCCCACTGCTGTGATAGCCCATAGCTTATATAGGCTAATAGTCAAAGCCTATCCAGTTTGGGAGGAGGAAAGATATGGATCCAGGAGTCCCTGAAGGATGGTCCTAGCAACGCTTGACCTGGAACTAGAAAAGGAATCCAGTTTGTAATGCTTTGTAAAAGTATGTAAAAAGGACCATGCAAATGCCTCTAGAATGTTTCTAGAGTCCACCCTCTCCAGTATGCCATCATACAAGCCAGGGCTCTAGGGGAATGTGCCTTGAAACTGCGAAGGAAAGCTTTGTCTTAGTGGGAATAACAAAAAAATAAATAAATAAATAAAATCATGAGGACAACCACCTGAAAATTCTCTCTTTACATAAAGGGTGCCCCTTATTAAGAAATAAATAGCTGGTCACCTTTTCAAAAGGGCGTATTTCTGTCAAGATAGTACCAGAGCTGTCTATGCACATCCAGGGTATGCAAAATATTTTTGTCTTGTTTTTTTAATTTCTAGGTAGAAAACATAAAGACTAATGCCTTGATTCAAAGTAAACTTGGGCATGAATGAGGGTTTTGTTCTTAAAGAGAAGCTATCCCTCTGAAAAATGAGACAGGGTTCACTCATCATGAGAGCTTCCAACTCAGATACTCTTCTTCCAGATGTGAGAGCAATAAGAGCTACAGTTTTCCAAGTCTAGAAAAATAAATCAGTAGGGCCTTGGTTACTGGTTAAGAACCAACTAGAAAACCGCTTCCACTTACCAACACAGCGGTTTTCCTAGTAGCAGGCTTTCTTGTCTCCTTTGGTGCCTGCTGCACATCCTTGAGAAATAAGTGCTAAAAAGTTATTAAAGCTGAATCATTCAGGCAGTTAGTTGGAGTTGATTGATACCAAGGTATATCAAATCCCCCCCTGTTTTGTGAGAGAAGATCTACTGTGTGAGGAAGTGTGTGATAATTGCTCTCTGCCAGTTCCATAAGAAGGCAGAATTAATGTTGCCTGGGCCAAAAGGGGGCAACCACAATGATTTCTAGGGTATTCATTTGAATCTTCAGAATTACCCTGGCTATCAGTGGAAAGGGGAAAGCAGAGAAAGGAACATTCCCTCTCAAGGCAATGAAAATGTATATATCCTCATGAACAAAACTTGTTTAGTTTATCTGTGTTGAAAGGAGGTGAACAAATCTACTTCGGGTGTTCCCACAAATGGATCAGTTCCTGGAAGATCCCCTCAGTTCATTTGTATTCATGAGGGTCTGTCCTGGTCCTTCTCAGCTTGTCTGTCACTATGCTTTGCACTGATGGACTATAAAATGCTTAGGGGGTTGAAGAGCTAATTCCCAAGCCATCACTGCCAGCCTGCATAGGGGGTTGTGTATGACTCTGTACCCCCATGCTTGTTTACATACTACATGATTGTGATATTGTCTGTAATCAGTTGAAGATGTCCTGGGGGTCAAAGGTGATGAAGTGACTTCAAGGCCTGGATCACAGGCAGCATCTCCTTTGTTTTACTGTGCTTTGTTATGTCTGAGGGATTCCACAAGCCTTGTATGTTTTCTCCTCTGGAGCCTGCTCCTCAAGCAAAATGTGATGCGTTTGTAGTGACAGAATTGGTTTGGGGTCTGAGGAGAGAAGTGGAGACCTGGGATTAGTTAAGTTTGCCGTCTGCACCAGTGCAGTTGTTTTTTTTATCAAACCCAAAACTGGAATTTGATAATCTATAGAATGCAAATGCTGGATCTATGCATGTTTTCCTTCCAAAAATCCAGATAAAGAGGCACCTTGTTTTGTGTTTAAAGGGCCTTTTGGAGAGAAGAATCTATAAGGCAACCCAAAAACACAATCCTACGAGACAGAGTCAAGGGGGATTTTGTAATATTTGTCTGGAAGCTGACACTGAGCAAAAGAGACATAACCCATGTTAATAACTTTTGGCATCTGGATAAAGAATCTGTAAAGATAAGCAAGTCATTAAATAAGGAAATCTGTGAATGCCATTCAGTCTGCAATAAGCTATGATTGTGGTTAGACATTTTGAGAATATCCTTAGAGCTGTAGATAAACCAAAGAATAATGCAGAGAACTGATAATTTGACCAAGAAACAAAGAACGTTAGAAATTTCCTGAAGCCTATGGCTATGGGAAAGTGATAGTAAACATCTTTTAGGCATAGAGTTAACAAGTAACTCATGTGAGGAATGACAGGTAGTAGCTTCTGTAAGGTCAACATTCTGAACTTTGGAGCTTTCATGTAAAAATTTAGAAATGAAAGCTGTAGTACTGATCTAAGAAGCTTCTTTCTTTGGTATCAGAAACATTCCAGATTAAGCCTTTGCCCTTTTGACTTAGAGGCACTTGTCCTGCATGGGGGGTGGGGTGGTACTCCTGTGAAAGGAAGTTTTTGTATCCGGTACCATCTGTAACCCTCCTGCACCACTTTTAACACCCAGGATTCTAAAACAACCTTTTGCCAAAGAGGAATGTTGTGAGCCAGTTTTTTGGGAAAGATTTGTAGAGATATAGGCCAAGGGAGACAGAAGAAGGTAAGGAGTGCTGACATAATTATTCAGTACTGCTATTCTATCCCTTTTTCTGAAAATATCCCTGTTTTTATGTTATTACCTTCAAGGCATCTCAATTTTGTATTTTGTTTTCTAGAAAAATATTGGCTTTGTTTGTTTATTTGTTTTTTATTTTGTGTAACAGGTAGGCCTATAAGATTTGCATTGGATACATGAAATATCTTAAACTCCATGAATTAATTTTCCTCTCTCATCACATTGTTTGAGAACCTGGGTGGCAGGAGAACCAAACAGTACTTCCTTAATTAAATCTGAATCCAACATTTCAGACTTTACCTCATAAACAAACTTTTAGGTATGTACCCAAGCACATCTTCCCAGCAAGGTGACAGCAGCAGTGGCCAGAGTCTTAGTATCTGCACAATGATAGACACTCATCAAAGCATGTTTATGTACCTGAGAAAGGCTAGAAATAGTTTGTTAAAAAGAGCTTTCTTCTGTAGGAAGAGTGGAAACCAAGCTCCTCAGACTATCCATATGACAAAACATAAATTTCCACTTATATGCCAGGTAATTCAGAATTCTGAAGGCGAAAGCAGAAGAAGAAAACATTCTCTTACCTATGCAGTCTAACATTTTACCTTCTTAATCAGCGGGTGAAGGGTTTGTTTTGATGATCAGTCTACTGCCAGCATGAATGCAGCTGATATGACAGCTAGATCAGATTTTAGGTGAGAAAAAAAAGTTTATTAGCCTGAGGCACCTTATACAATTCATCTGTTTTTTTAGGGACTGATAGCTGGGTATCAGGATGATTTACAGTCAGCATTCAACACATCCTTCGGGGCTGGAAGTACATGATGGTTGGGAAAAGAATGAGGTATAATCATTGAGAAAGGAGTACTGGGGGCGGAGCCTAGATGGCCAACTGAGAGCAGTGAATTTTGAGAGCTCCATAAACTAGTATAACAATATAGGAACAGTTTTATTATTTTCAAGTTTAAAACGTCAGAAATCTATAGCTAAACCACCAAACTACATAAATATCAATTTTGGTGGAAATATACAAACATTTTCCTGTCATGTAACTTGGAGATATATTGAGTCACTGAATATGAACAACTCAAGGAATTCTCATCCAGATGCTGTTTTGAAAAAAGAACTGCAATTGATGGCATATACCTTACAGGAACTATCTTTAAAGATGGATGGCTTTAAAAATTACTTAGAAAACCTCAAATTAAAGTCTCAAAAACAGACTCATACTCTTAAGAAACTATTACAGCAACACCATACAAAAATAACAAATATAGAGACTTCTCTAAAAGATATTAAAAGGAGACTCATAGAGGAAGAATTCCAAAAAGAAATTCTGCTTAAACAGAATACATGGCTGCTTAACAAAATACATGACTTACAAAACAGGAAAAGGAGAAACAACATAAGGATCTTTGGTCTGCCTGAAAACACTGAAGAAGAAGACGTTATTTCATTCTTAACAACCTGGATTCCTGAATTTTTAGACTTGAAAGAGGGACTTTCATTTGGAATTGAAAGGGTGCATACAGCACTGAGGAAATCTGTTTCTAACTCAACAAATACTCCACCTAGATCCATAGATATAAAATTTCTTTCATTTCTGGACAAGGAACTAATATTAAAATCTGCTTGGAGAAAATCATCCTTAAAATACGATCAAAGCCTGATAAGGTTTGACAATAATTATTCTTCCAGAATACTAGAACAAAGGAAAAAAGTCTGGCCAATAATAAAACTGCTGAAACAAATCAACATTAAAGCACAACTGGCCTTTCCAGCAAAGATAAAAATACTTTTTGCCAGTGAGATGAGAACCTTTAATGACTTAGAATAAGCTACTATATTCATCAAAAACAACAACATAGTTTCTATCCCAGAAGAAATGGAATGGATGGCCCCTACTCTTAAAAGAATAAAAGAAACAAATCCTTGGACTGATGCTAAAAAGAAGAAACAACTGATTCCAAGATAGCTGTCCCAAAAAAATAACTCTTACAACTATATCTCTCAAAGTATCAACTGATATGGTGCATCACTTGTCATCTGTTTTTATTTAAAGAAAAAAGGAGGGATTCTTAAACAACTGAGAAACAGTAATGATTTATTCAGAATGTTCAAAGTGTCCAATAATTCTTCACAAACAAAGGTAGGTCAAGATGGGTTACTATTTACATTATATATAAGCCAAACAAAGCAACATATAATACAAACATAGAAGTTTCTATTCCCCTACATGAACTCAATGAATACTTATGTTGTTCATTTTTCATTGTTTTTACTTATAATAATTTAAATACTTAATTAATTAATTCAACAAGGTACCAATCATCAGCGTTCAGACTCAAATGTAACAATTCAACATTATATATAATAGCAGTAACAGTAGAGTGTTTTGAAATAAAATGCCGTCATGGAGACTAATGCCTTCTTCAGTTAAAGTATGATTTAGAATTGTCATGTTTATCCTGGTTAAATAATAGTTGCAAGCTCTTAGTACAAATGTCATCATTATTCTGTCTAAATATAGTTAATATCAATTATGCAGGTATCACAGCTACGAGTGCTGTTTGATCAATCCTGATATGGTGTGTGTAGATGCAGCTGTATCTGGCAGCTAGTACACATGTCATTTTTATTCTGTCTAAACAAAGTTAATATCAATTATGACAGGTATCATAGCTTCGAGTGCTGTTTGATCAATCCTGATATGGTGTGTGTGGATGCAGCTGTGTCTGGCAGCTGTTGTATGTTGCCATTTTCATCTCTGGGAAGCTGTGGGTTGCAGCTTGTGATCAAGGTTTACTGATGCTTGTGTATTAGGAAAAGACATTTGGTGTTTTAGCCTGGATCCAGGGGAAGGGGGTGGATAAAACTGTGATTTGGGATATTATGACAGAGAATAGTTTGTTTATACATCTGCTGAGTGAGAGGTAGGAAGGCTGGAAGAATGTGTTATCTCTTGTTGTGGCGGCTTGTTAGGAGGATCTTTTTTTTTTTATCTGTTTGCTCTCTGTTCTTTTCCTGGCTGCTGCCTCACTGAAAGGGAGGGGAATTTAGGCTTGAAGTTGTAGTGAAGTGAAGCTTTGCTTCAGGTGCATCGTGAGCCTTTAGTACACAGACACACTAATAGAAACAGATGCTACCAGGTTGCTATGGTAATGGAGACAGAGTGACAATAATGCTTAACGGCTCTAAGGAGCCTCCGAGATGATTCTCAGCAAGGAAGTTTTTGATTTTAAAAATAAAATAAAAAAAAAAATATATATATATATATATATATATATATATAAAATAAAAGGGCTGTTTTAAACCACATGTACACATATTGATGGTCTTCCAACCCTTCATTTAGCTCATTAAGTTGCTTCTTGATAAAAAAAAATAAAAATAATAAGCGCAATTTTATATTTAAAATGTATTTTGGTCCAAACACATTAAGGACTTACATAAGAGTGGAAGTCTGAGTTATTGTGAAAGACTAAGAGCACTTGGTCTTGTGCAGTACCCTTTGAAATGGTCTGGGAGGGGAGCTTGCTCAGATCTGTTGGGCATATGGGGATAGCTGATTCTAGAGGAGTTTGGGGTTGCTAGAGAGTGATCAAATTTCCTTTGTGGAAATATCTGTGGGAATGGAAGGTGTGTTGAGGGGTTAACTAGCAAAGTGGCCAGTGCATGGAACAGGCTGGTAAAATGGAACAGGACAAATATTGGTTTGGATATTTTAAGAACAGCCTGGAAACATATCACATGAACTAGTGAATGATATTCTGGCAAAACTGGATGGGCATTGTTGTCCTTGCTTGAAATACTGATATGTGTGCATGTAAGGATGGAAATATAACAAATAAGAAACTAGAAGGGTCTCATAATTTAAAGTATATGGACTGTATAAACATGCTTGGAAGGAGCTAATAATAAGAATAAGCATTACAGCTTGTGGTCTCTCAAATAACTAAGCAACAGCCAAAAAAAAAACCCACACGCAGTTATGTAATGTATGATTTTAGTAAATCTAGACATAAAATATATAATCGTCATATAAGATGAAGCAGTGTGCTGAATTTAGATATTAAATACAGGATTTAATAACAGCAGCTTGTGTATAATAACATTACTGTCTTAACTTGTCATAAATGACATACACGACACTGAACATCAAGGGGAAGTATGATGATTTTCTTATATAAGTAAATATGCATAACAAGTCATGTAATTGCTTTAACTTGAATTGTAGTTTTTGTAACCCATCTTGACCATATATAATACTTAAGCAGTTACCAAGGTAACTAATATTTTATACATGACATCAAACTGACAAAGTTGTTCAAGAGAAACAATAGAAGCGTGAACTTGAAATGTCACAGAATGTAACAATCATATTCTGAACAAATGGTATTAAATTGACAATAGACTCTCAGTTTAATAACATGGGCTTGTGTATAATAACACTACTGTTTTAACTTGCTATAAATGACATACACTATATTGAACATCAAGGGGAAGCATGATGATTTTCCTCATATAAGTAAATGTGTAAGTCATATAATTGCTTTAACTTGAATTGTGGTTTTGTAACCCATCCTGACCATACATAATACTTAAGTTCTAAGTACTAAGCAAACTAATGTTTTATACATGACATCAAACTGACAAAGTTGTTCAAGGGAAACAATAGAAGCCTGAACTAGGAATGTCATAGAATGTAACAATCACATTCTGAACAAGTAGTATTAAATTGACAATAATCACTCAGTTTAACCTTTGCTGATTATACAAAATAGAATGTTGCCATTTAAATCTAAAAACTTTCAGTATATGCCATAAAATGGGAATTTATGAATATGGAAAGGGAACATTTAATCATTAATCACAATAAGTGAATTTGTTGTTTTTAAACTAGAATTTTACTCATTTTATAATAAGAAATGACAGATATGAAAATCCTTATGTGAAGGAAATGGGGGGAAGAGGGATGCACTGATAATTAAAATGCACTAAATTTAATCAATGTTCACATAAAACAAACGTGATGCTTTACGTAAGTTAGCAACAAACAAAGTGATTACTTAAATGCTGGCAAACAATGAAATATAACTTCTGATATATCCAGTAAAATACATTACATTATAAACATTAGGTATAAATATTATTACCATCTATTTATATTAAGTAATAATTTTGAAAGACTTTATCAGTAAGGATGAATATTTTAAATAACTGTGTCCTATAATATTTTACTGAGGTTTTATATATGATACATCCTACTTTACTATGATTGAATTGCTTGTCATCTATCTTTCAAGTAAATATTAATTGCTTATACAATAAGTCGACATTTATATTGTATTAGAATTATGTCTAATCTACAATAGTACTATATCTGTTCAAAATAATATAAATATTGCTTATTCCTATTACAAATATTCTCCATATGATAATTAATTTTATGGAGCTCAGATGTTCCGGATTGTCAAGGTATGAGTGATAATCTGATGGACTTAAATTTATCCATAAGATTAGGAATGATTTTCATTCCATGGCTAGTGCAGATCTTAGTTTTGTTAAAATTTATTAATTTAAATTTATTTCACAAAAACATTTTAGCATGCCTGACCAAAATATTACTTTTTTTGGTAAACACTCAAAGTATAAAACTGATAATTTCCTTTAAAAGCTCAAACATATATTTTACGTTTATCAGAGGAAAATGTTTAATAGTCACAATAAAACAAAAAATACATAGTCTAAATAACCTAAGATGGATTTAACTTCATTGTCTTTAAATACCAATGGCTTAAACAGTGCTAGCAAGAGATCAAATCTACTGAACTATTTAAAACTGAACAAAGCACAAATTGTCTTCCTTCAAGAAACTCATTTCAAAACAAACGACATTTGCAAATGGAATCCTAAGGAATATATGATATTGGCGCAATCCACTTATAAGACAAAGACAAAAGGGGTAACAATTTTATGGAAGACAAATGTGATTAACCCAGAAATCATTTATAAGTATGAAGATAAGGAAGGCCTTATGGCATTAGTATTAAATATAATTACAGAATATGGACCCTAGACAATCTATACTGGTTCCCAGGCATTGGAACAGGAGCTATTAAAAACACTTGGATTTCATTTCCAATAATTATAAAGGCAACTCATTTCCAATATTTATAAAGGCAACTTAATATTAGGAGGAGATTTTAACTGTATATTTGATATTTCTGAAACTACAAATAAAAGACCGCTGCATACATCTGCTGTATCAAAAGCTTTAAACAAGAGGGTAGAATCATTTCATCTTGTAGATACTTTCAAATTTAAAGAAGATAAATCTTTGTTGTTTTCCCATCGAGATCACAGATTTGGTACCCAAACTAGAACAGATAAAATATTTGCTGCCCATGACTTACACTCTAAAATCATTAATTTCTCAATTAATCCCTATCCCTTTTCAGACCACAATTCATTGATACTAAAATTTCAAAATGGGTAAAAACCATTAATATTTACCTCCAGAATTCCAGCATATATAACTAAAATTAAAGATTCAAACCCTGGTTATTATCTGAATTACAGTTTTTCTTAGATATTAATTACACTACAGAGATAAATAAAAATGATATGGGACTCATTAAACGCTTACATATATGGTAAAACCCTAACTTGGTATAAAAAAATCAGAGAATGGAATTCTGAATTACTAGATCTACAATCCAAACTTTTACCAGTAAAAGCTGAAAAAAATCAATCATTTGGAGATGATAAAGAAAGTAAAAGTATTAAACAATAAATGCAATGAAATTCTAACACATAAAATTAGTTTAGCTTTAGAAAAACTAAAAATTAATACCTTGGCCACATCTCCCAAATATTTACATAATTTATCCACAAGAATCAAAATACAATCAAAAGCTAATAACATTAAAAATATCTTCCATGAAAAGAAAGGGAAAATGTATTGGATATAGGTGACATTCTTGATACCTATAGAAATCACTATATGGAACATTTCCAAAAAGAAAATATACATATTGATCAATTAAATCTAGATGTAAAATGTTCTAATATAAAAAAAACAGGAAAATTAAAACTAGATCTGCAAGCACCCATATCCTACAAAAAAATTACAGATATAATAAAAGAGGGTAAAAATAATAAAGCTCCAGGTATAGATGGCATAGTTATGGACATATATAAACTTTCCTTCAAAGATACTATCCCTCTTCCATAAAACTCTATTAGAAATTCAGTCACAAACTTTAATACCACCCTCTTGGAGATATTCCTTAATCATACCAATCCTAAAAGAAAACAAATCCCCAAACCTCTGTACCTCATATGACCTATATCATTATTAAATAATGACTATAAGACATTTATGACAATATTAACTAACAGAATGAAAATATCACTATCCAAAACAATAAATAATGATCAAACTTAATTTATATATCATAGACACACACATGACAATATTAAAATTATAATTTCTCTTATAGATTATGTTAATAAAGAAAATAAAGAAACACTCATAATTGGCTTAGATATATAGAAAGCTTTTGATTCCCTAAATTGGGACTATTTATTCAAAATCCTAATGCTATTTGAACTTCCTACATCCTTTGTTCATCTCATAAAGAATATATATACAAATAATTTAGTGTATGTCAAATTAGGTCCTTTTACCTCTGAATCTATACATATAACAAAAGGCACTAAACAAGGATGTCCCATGTCACCGATTCTATTTCCTTTGGCTATTGAAATATTGGCATATTCAATTCGTAACAATATAAAAATCAAAGGGGTAGATGTTTATGAACAATACAATTCTAAAGTAATGCTATTTGCTGATGAGATATATCATAGACACACACATGACAACATTAAAATGATAATTTATCTTATAGATTATGTTAATAAAGAAAATAAAGAAACACTTGTAATTGGCTTAATTTTATAGAAAGCTGTTGATTCACTAAATTGGGACTATTTATTCAAAATCCTAATGCTATTTGAATTTCCTACATCCTTTGTTCATCTCATAAAAAATATATATACAAATAATTTAGTGTATCTCAAGTTAGGTCCTTTTACCACTGAATCTATTCATATAACAAAAGGCACTAAACAAGGATGTCCCATGCACCAATTCTATTTGCTTTGGCTAATGAAATATTGGCAGATTCAATTCATAACAATATAAAAATCAAAGGAATAGATGTTTATGAACAATACAATTTTAAAGTAATGCTATTTGCTGATGACATATATCATAGCCACACATGACAATATTAAAATGATAATTTCTCTTATAGATTGTTAATAAAGAAAATAAACACTTGTAATTGGCTTAGATATATAGAAAGCTGTTGATTCACTAAATTGGAAATATTTATTCAAAATCCTAATGCTATTTGAATTTCCTACATCCTTTGTTCATCCCCTAAAAATATATATATACAAAAATTTAGTGTATCTCAAGTTAGGTCCTTTTACCACTGAATTTATACATATAACAAAAGGCACTAAACAAGGATGTCCCATATCACCGGTTCTATTTGCTTTGGCTATTGAAATATTGGCAGATTCAATTCATAATAATATAAAAATCAAAAGAATAGATATTTATGAACAATACAATTCTAAAGTAATGCTATTTGCTGATGACATATATCATAGACACACACATGACAATATTAAAATGATAATTTCTCTTATAGATTATGTTAATAAAGAAAATAAACACTTGTAATTGGCTTAGATATATAGAAAGCTGTTGATTCACTAAATTGGAAATATTTATTCACAATCCTAATGCTATTTGAATTTCCTACATCCTTTCTTCATCCCCTAAAAAAAAAAATATATATATATATATATATATATATATATATATATATATATATATATACAAATAATTTAGTGTATCTCAAGTTAGGTCTTTTTACCACTGAATTTATACATATAACAAAAGTCACTAAACAAGGATGTCCCATATCACTGATTCTATTTGCTTTGGCTATTGAAATATTGGCAGATTCAATTCATAATAATATAAAAATCAAAGGAATAGATATTTATGAACAATACAATTCTAAAGTAATGCTATTTGCTGATGACATATATCATAGACACACATATGACAATATTAAAATGATAATTTCTCTTATAGATTATGTTAATAAAGAAAATAAACACTTGTAATTGGCTTAGATATATAGAAAGCTGTTGATTCACTAAATTGGAAATATTTATTCAAAATCCTAATGCTATTTGAATTTCCTACATCTTTTGTTCATCTCCTAAAAATATATATATACAAATAATTTAGTGTATCTCAAGTTAGGTCCTTTTACCACTGAATTTATACATATAACAAAAGGCACTAGACAAGGATGTCCCATGTCACCAATTGTATTTGCAAACCCAATAGGTTAAAGCAGCTCCTTTATTAACACAGGTTAAAATCAAACAATAAATCCACCAAGCAGTTCCGCTCGGTTATTACTGAGCTTCTTCAGAGTTAAAACTCTGAAGAACTCATTTTTAACTCTGAAGAAGCTCGGTAATAACCGAGTGAAACTGCTTGGTGGATTTATTGTTTGATTTTATCCTGTATTAATAAAGGAGCTGCTTTAATCTATTGGGTTTGCGACTACATCTTTTGAGATTCGGGTCCTGTTGCCTTAGATTTGTTTCTTTTCTTGGTTCTGTGCTTGGTTACCAATTCTATTTGCTTTGGCTATTGAAATATTGGCAGATTCAATTTGTAACAATATAAAAATCAAAGGAAGAGATGTTTATGAACAATACAATTCTAAAGTAATGCTATTTGCTGATGACATATTACTAACATTATCTAATACAAAAGAGACATTAGATATATTAATTGACAAATTTCACATGACTTCAGGACTCCAATTCAATAAATCAAAACAAAAAATTTTATTTTTAAATAAAAAAAAAAAGAACCACAGACTAAGAGGGATCACGTCATAGGGAAAAAAGAATCTACCTTAAAATATCTAGGAATCTAAGTTATGCAAGGATAATAATGAATTAGTCTAAAAAAACTACAATAATATCATCAATACAATTAAAATCTCTGTGGAAAAATGGAACAAAATAATATTAACATTTGAATATAAACTACAGTCAATAAAAATGGTTTTACTGCCCACGATCCTATACATAGACTTGGCAATACAACTGTTACCAGAAAGGAATATACTTAAAGAAATAAATTCATGCCTAATAAAATTTTTATGGTTTCCCAAAAGAAACAGAATAGCATTAATACATCATATCAGACCATGGAAACAGGGAGGATTAAACTTTCCTGATATAGAAACATATATAAAAGCATCAATATCTAAAACAATCTTCGATTGGATAAGTCCAAATTACTCTGAAAACTGGAAAGAATTTCTAACTGTAATAATAATAAATTAATTTGATTTACAAAAAAAAAAATTCAAATAACAGATAAAAACAATTTGCCATGGCACATATTATATATTAGTATGCAGTATAACATAACTAAACCCACAAAAACTCATATGATTAATTATTACATTGACTCATTTAGGAAAATTATTAATGCAAATATAGATTTAAAAATCTGATTTGATCTTTTAATACCATTTATAATCACAAAGAACTTTCCACATAAACTATACAGAGAAATGATTAATTCCTGAGAACATAAAGGATTTGTTTGTTGGCTCCAATGTATCAAAGAATTAAAAGTTTTAGATATGCAAGTAATAAAAACAACATACAAAATTCCACAACAGGACCAGCTAACTTTATAGAGTATTCTGTCAAATTTGCAAGACTTAAGTAGAATAATTTCATTCTTAACAACATGGATTCCTGAGTTTTTAGACTTGAAAAAGGGACTTTCATTTGGGATTGAAAGGGCGCATAGAGCACTGAGGAAATATGTTTCTAGCTCAACAAATACTCCACCTAGATCCATAGTTATTACATTTCTTTCATTTTTGGACAAGGAACTAATATTAAAATCTGCTTGGGGAAAATCACCCTTAAAATACAATCAAAGCCTGATAAGGTTTGACAATGATTATTCTTCCAGAATACTGGAACAAAGGAAAAAAGTCTGGCCAATAATAAAACTGCTGAAACAAAACAACATTAAAGCACAACTGGCCTTTCCAGCCAAGATTAAAATACATTTTGCCAATGAGATGAGTACCTTTAATGACTTAGAAAAAGGTACTATATTCATCAAAAACAACAACATAGTTTCTATCCCAGAAGAAATGGAATGGATGGCCCTTACTCTTAAAAGAATAAAAGAAACAAATCCTTGGACTGATGCTAGAAAGAAGAAACAACTGATTCCAAGATAGCTGTCCCAAAAAAATAACTCTTACAACTATATCTCTCAAAGTATCAACTGACATGGTACATCACTTGTCATCTGTTTTTATTTAAAGAAAAAAGGAAGGTTTCTTAAACAACTGAGAAACACTAATGATTTATTCAGAATGTTCAAAGTGTCCAATAATTCTTCACAAACAAAGGTAGGTCAAGATGGGTTACTATTTACATTATATATAAGCCAAACAAAGTAACATATAATACAAACATACTTGAACTCAATGAATACTTATCTTGTTCATTTTTCATTGTTTTTACTTATAATAATTTAAGTAATTAATTAACTAATTCAACAAGATACCATTCATCAGAGTTCAGACTCACATATAACAAATTATCATAATATATAATAGTAGTAACAGTAGAGTGTTTTGAAAAAAAATGCTGTCATGGAGACTAATGCCTTCTTCAGTTAAAGTATGATTTAGAAATGTCATGTTTATCCTGGTTAAATAATATTTGCAAGCTCTTAGTACAAATGTCATCATTATTCTGTCTAAATATAGTTAATATCAATTATGCAGGTATCACAGCTACGAGTGCTGTTTGATCACTCCTGATATGGTGTGTGTGAATGCTGCTGTGTCTGGCAGCTAGTACAAATGTCATTATTATTCTGTCTAAACAAAGTTAATATCAATTATAGCAGGTATCATAGCTTCGAGTGCTGTTTGATCACTCCTGATATGGTGTGTGTGGATGCAGCTGTGTCTGGCAGCTATTGTATGTTGCCATTTTCATCTCCGGGAAGCTGTGGGTTGCAGCTTGTGATCAAGGTTTACTAATGCTTGTGTATTAGGAAAAGACATTTGGTGCTTTAGCCTGGATCCAGGGGAAGGGGGTGGACAAAACTGTGATTTGGGATATTTTGGCAGAGAATAGCTTGTTTATACATCTGCTGAGTGAAAGGTGGGAAGGCTGGAAGAATGTGTTATCTCTTGTTGTGGCGGCTTGTTGGGAGGGTTTTTTTTATCTGTTTGCTCTCCGGTCTTTTCCTGGCTACTGCCTCACTGAAAGGGAGGGAATTTAGGCTTGAAGTTGCAGTGAAGTGAAGCTTTGCTTCTCTGGTATGCAGTACACAAACACACTAACAGAAACAGACGCTTCCAGGTTGCTATGGTAACGGAGACAGAGTGAAGATAATGATTAACAGCTCTGAGGAGCATCCGAGATGATTCTCAGCAATTAATTTTTTGGTTTAAAAAAAAAAAAAAATATATATATATATATATTTATATATATAGGCTGTTTTAAACCACGTGTACACATATTGATGGTCTCCCAACACTTCATTTAGCTCATTAAGTTGCTTCTTGATTAAAAAAAAATAATAATAATAAGCGCAATTTTATATTTAAAATGTATTTTGGTCCAAACACATTAACGACTTACATAAGAGTGGAAGTCTGAGTTATTGTGAAAGACTAAGAGCACTTGGTCTTCTGCAGTACCCTTTGCAGTGGTCTGGGAGGTGAGCTTGCTCAGATCTGTTGGGCATATGAGGATAGCTGAATCAAGGGGTGTTTGGGTTTGCCGGACATGCTAGAGAGTGATCAAATTTCCTTTGTGGAAATATCTGTTTGAATGGAAGGTGTGTTGAGTGGTTCACTAGTAGAGTGGCCACTGCATGGAACAGGCTGGTAAAATGGAACAGGACAAATATTAGGTTGGATATTTTAAGAACAGCCTGGAAACACATCACATGAGCTAGTGAATGATATTCTGTCAAAACTGGATGGGCATTGTTGTCTGTGCTTGAAGTACTGATATGTGTGCATGTAAGGATGGAAATATAACAAATAAGAAACTAAAAGGGTCTCATAATTTAAAGTCAATGGATTGTATAAATATGCTTGGAAAGAGCTAATAATAAGAATAAGCATCACAGCTTATGGTCTCTCAAATAACTAAGCAACCGCCAAAAAAAAAAAAACAACCCACACACAATAGTTATGTAATGTATGATTTTAGTAAATCTAGACATAAAATATATAGTCGTCATATAAGATGAAGCAGTCTGCTGAATTTAGACAGTAAATACAGGATTTAATAACAGGGGCTTGTGTATAATAACATTTCTGTCTTAACTTGTCATAAATGACATACACTACATTGAACATCAAGGAGTAGCGTGATGATTTTCTTATATAAGTAAATAGGCATAACAAGTCATGTAATTGCTTTAACTTGAATTGTAGTTTTTGTAACCCATCTTGACCATATATAATACTTAAGCAGTTACCAAGGTAACTTATGTTTTATACATGACATCAAACTGACAAAGGTTTTCAAGAGAAACAATAAAAGCGTGAACTTGAAATGTCATAGAATGTAACAATCATTTTCTAAACAAATATTAAATTGACAATAGACACTCAGTTTAATAACATAGGCTTGTGTATAATAACACTATTGCTTTAACTTGTCATACATGACATACACTATATTGAACATCAAGGGGAAGCATGATGATTTTCTCATATAAGTAAATGTGTAAGTCATATAATTGCTTTAACTTGATTTGTGGTTTTGTAACCCATCTTGACCATACATAATACTTAAGCTGTTACCAAGGTAACTAATGTTTTATACATGACATCAAACTGACAACGTTGCTCAAGGGAAACAATAGAAGCCTGAACTAGGAATTTCATAGAATGTAACAATCACATTCTGAACAAGTAGTATTAAATTGGCAATAATCACTCAGTTTTACCTTTGCTGATTATACAAAATAGAATGTTGCCATTTAAATCTAAAAACTTTCAGTATATGCCATAAAATGGGAATTTATGAATATGGAAAGGGAACTTGTAATCATTAATCACAATAAGTGAATTTGTTGTTTTTAACCTAGAATTTCACTAATTTTATAATAAGAAATGATAGATATGAAAATCCTTATGTGTAGGAAATGGGGGGAAGAGGGATGTACTGATAATTAAAATGCACTAACTTTAATCAATGTTCACATAAAACAAACGTGATGCTTTAAGTAAGTTAGCAACAAAGTGATTACTTAAATGCTGGCAAACAATGAAATATAATTTCTGATATATCCAGTAAAACACATTGTATTATAAACATTAGGTATAAATATTATGGGTCTATATCAGAACATCAAAGTTTTAAAACTTTGAATGTTCTAACATCGACCCATCTTGAGCGAACGCTGAAAATAGCAAAGCTGCAGAACACAAAATTATTTCCTAGGAAAAGAATTCAGTTGGCCGATTCTGTGGTTTCGCTATTTTCAGCGCTGTGGTGGAAATTTACGGGATGGATTCAGGTAAGTGTGCGATTGTGTGGTTGTTAGGATTAGTGCGTGGGTTAGGCGAGTTAGGGCACGGGTTAAGTGAATTAGGGTTAGGGGTGGGTTAAGTGAGTTAGGGTTAGGGCGTGGGTTAGGTGAGTGTGCGATAGTGACGGACCATAGGGTTAGGGTTTGGGTTAAGGCAAGTGGATAGATAGTGTATGTATAGTTTAGTGTAGGGTTAGTTGTAGGATATTGTGTATGTGTGTATATTGATGTTTTTTAGGTGTGCTTGTGTTGTGTATATGTGTTTCGGAATAGCAAATTTTTTCCCAAGGAAATAATTCACTGTTCTGAATGTTCGATATTATGTGGTTTAGATATTTTAGGTTCGATGAAATAGCATTCGCTATTTTCATCTTTTGATAATGTGATATAAATGCAATATTATTACCATCTATTTATATTAAGTAATAAGATTTGAAAGACTTTATCAGTAAGGATGAATATGTTAAATAACTGTATGCTATAATCTTTTACTGAGGTTTTATATATGATACATTCTACTTTACTATGATTGAATTACTTGTCATCTATCTTTCATATAAATATTAATTGCTTATACAATAAGTAGGCATTTATATTGTATTAGAATTATGTCTAATCTACAACAGTACTATATCTGTTCAAAACAATATAAATATTGCTTATTCTATTACAAATATTCTCCATATGATAATTCAATTTTTGGAGCTCAGATGTTCTGGATTGTCAAGGTATGAGTGATAATCTGATAGATTTAGATTTATCCATCAGATTAGGAATGATTTTCATTCCATGGCTAGTGTGGATCTTAGTTTTGTTAACATTTATTAATTTAAATTTATTTCACAAAAACATTTTAGCATGCCTGACCAAAACATTACTTGATTAGTAAACACTCAAAGTATAAAACTGATAATTTCATTTAAAAGCTCAAACATATATTTTACATTTATTAGAGGAAAATGTTTAATAGTCACAATAAAACAAAAAATACATAGTCTAAATAACCTAAGATGGATTTAACTTTATTGTCTTTAAATACCAATGGCTTAAACAATCCTAGCAAGAGATCAAATCTACTGAAATATTTAAAACTGAACAAAGCACAAATTGTCTTCCTTCAAGAAACTCATTTCAAAACAAATGACATTTGCAAATGGAATCCTAAGGAATATATGATATTGGCACAATCCACTTATAAGACAAAGACAAAAGGGGTAACAATTTTATGGAAGGCAAATGTGATTCACCCAGAAATCATTTATAAGTATGAATATAAAGAAGGCCTTATGGCATTAGTAATAGTTAAATATAATAACAGAATATGGACCCCAGCAAATCTATACTGGTTCCCAGGCATTCGAACAGGAGCTATTAAAAACACTTGGATTTCATTTCCAATAATTATAAAGGCAACTTAATATTAGGGGGAGATGTTAACTGTATATTTGATATTTCTGAAACTACAAATAAAAGACTGCTGCATACATCTGCTGTATCAAAAGCTTTAAACAAGAGGGTAGAATCATTTCAACTTGTAGATACTTTCAAATTTAAAGAAGATAAATCTTTGTTGTTTTCCCATCGAGATCACAGATTTGGTACCCAAACTAGAATAGATAAAATATTTGCTGCCCATGACTTACACTCTAAAATCATTAATTTCTCAATCACTCCCTGCCCCTTTTCAGACCACAATTCATTGATACTAAAACTTCAAAATGGGTAAATACCATTAATCTTTACCTCCAGAGTTCCAGCATATATAACTAAAATTAAATAGTTCAAACCCTGGTTATTATCTGAATTACAGTTATTCTTAGATATTAATTACACTACAGAGATACATAAAATAATGATATGGAACTCATTAAAAGCTTACATATATGGAAAAACCCTAACTTGGTATAAAAAAAAATCAGAGAATGGGATTCTGAATTATTGGATCTATGATCCAAACTTTTATCAGTAAAAGCTGAAAAAAATCAATAATTTGGATATGATAAAGAAAGTAAAAGTATTAAACAATAAATACAATGAAATTCTTACACATAAAACTAGATTAGCTTTAGAAAAACTAAAAATTAATACCTTGGCCACTTCTCCCAAATATCTACATAATTTATCCACAAGAATCAAAATATGATCTAAAGCTAATAACATTAAAAGTATCTTCCATGAAAAGAAAGGGGAAACTGTCTTGGATATAGGTGACATTCTTGATACCTATAGAAATCACTATATGGAACATTTCCAAAAAGAAAATATACATATCGATCAATTAAATCTAGATGAAAAATGTTGTAATATAAAAAAATAGAAAAATTAAAACTAGATCTGCAAGCACCCATATCCTACAAAGATATTACAGATGTAATAAAATAAGGTAAAAATAATAAAGCTCCATGTATAGATGGCATAATTATGGAAATATATAAACTTTTTCCTTCAAAGATACTGTCCCTCTTCCATAAAACTCTATTAGAAATTCAGTCACAAGCTTTAATACCACCCTCTTGGAGATATTCCTTAATCTCACCAATCCTAAAGGAAAACAAATCCCCAAACGTCTGCACCTCATATAGACCTATATCATTATTAAATAATGACTATAAGATATTTATAAGAATATTAACTAACAGAATGAAAATATCACTATCCAAAACAATAAATAATGATCAGACTGGATTTATATATCATAGACACACACATGACAATATTAAATGATAATTTCTCTTATAGATTATGTTAATAAAGAAACACTCGTAATTGGCTTAGATATATAGGAAGCTTTTGATATCCTAAATTGGGACTATTTATACAAAATCCTAATGCTATTTGAATTTCCTACATCCTTTGTTCATCTCCTAAAGGCACTAAACAAGGATGTCCCATGTCACCGATTCTATTTCCTCTGGCTATTAAAATATTGGCAGATTCAATTCGTAACAATATACAAATCAAAGGAATAGATGTTTATGAACAATACAATTCTAAAGTAATGCTATTTGCTGATGACATATATCATAGACACACACATGACAATATTAAAATGATAACTTCTCTCATAGATTATGTTAATAAAGAAAATAAAGAAACACTCGTAATTGGCTTAGATATATAGAAAGCTGTCAATTCCCTAAATTGGGACTATTTATTCAAAATCCTAATGCTATTTGAATTTCCTACATCCTTTGTTCATCTCCTAGAAAAAAAAAAAAAAAAAAATATATATATATATATATATATATATATACAAATAATTTAGTGTATGTCAAGTCAGGTTCTTTTACCACTGAATCTATACATATAACAAAAGGCACTAAACAAGGATGTCCCATGTCACTGATTCTATTTGCTCTGGTTATTGAAATATTGGCAGATTCAATTTGTAACAATATAAAAATCAAAGGAATAGATGTTTATGAGCAATACAATTCTAAAGTAATGCTATTTGCTGATGACATATTACTAACATTATCTAATACAAAAGAGACATTAGATATATTAATTGACAAATTTCACATGACTTCAGGACTCCAATTCAATAAATCAAAACGAAAAATGTTATTTTTAAATAAAAAAAAAGAACCATAGACTAAGGGGGATTGCATCATAGGGAAACAATAATCTACCTTAAAATATCTAGGAATCTAGGTTATGCAAGGATAATAATGAATTATTCTCAAAAAACTACAATAATATCATCAATACAATTAAAATCTCTGTGGAAAAATGGAACAAAATAATATTAATATTTGAATATAGACTACAGTTAATAAAAATGGTCTTACTGCCCAAGATCTTATACATAGCCGTGGCAATACAACTGTTACCAGAAAGGAATATACTTAAAGATGTAAATTCAGGCCTAATAACATTTTTATGGTTTCCCAAAATAAACAGAATAGCTTTAATACATCATATCAGACCATGGAAACAGGGAGGATTAAACTTTCCTGATATAGAAACAGATATAAAAGCATCAATATCTAAAACAATCTCAAATTGGATAAGTCCAAATTACTCTGAAAACTGGAAAGAATTTCTAACTGTAATATCAATAAATGCATTTGATTTACAAAAAAATTCAAATAACAGATAAAAACAATTTGCCATGGCACATATTATATATTAGTATGCAGTATAACATAACTAAACCCATGAAAACACGTATGATTAATTATTACATTGACTCATTTAGGGACATTATTAATGCAAATATAGATTTAAAAATCTGATTTGATCTTTTAACACCATTTATAGTCACAAAGAACTTTCCACATAAAATATATAGAGAAATTATTAATTCCTGGGAACATAAAGGATTTGTTTGTTGGCCGCAATGTATCAAAGAACTAAAAGTTTTATATATGCAAGTAATAAAAACAACATACAAAATTGGACCAGCTAACTTTACAGAGTATTCTGTCATATTCGCAAAATTTAAGTAGAATAATTAACATTTCTTCATTTAAAGAAATACCTAAATTTACAAAATACATATATGAAATCATATATAATGAAACAGTATTTCAAAACTTTACAAAATATTGATAAACTATAAAACAACACCCAAAACCTCATATTGGAAATATATAACAAAAGGACACTCAATACAATTAACTGAAGATATTAAAACAAATATCTTATTATCGATAAAATTTACATCCTTTACACAATACTGGAAAGTTTTTTAATTGGAAATGCTTGCACAGAGAATTTTTAACCTCAGATAGAATCAGTAAAATTAGTTCTTCCATCAAAGGAATATTTTGGACATGTGAGCAAGTACACATTGCAGATTGGAACCACATTTTCTTTGATTGTGTTAAAATTAAGCCATTTTGGAATGGTATTAATAACTTTCTACAACTGCGGTGGTGGTGCTGCAGTAGCATTGTCACCTCACAGACAGACGTTGTCCTGTTCGATTCTCAGCTAGAGCATCTTCTGTGTGGAGACATGCATAAATGGGCGTACCTTCATATGAAGGTTGTGCGTCAGGGCTGGCAACTCAGCACGTAAAAATCTACTGCCAATCATTAGCGGACCGGAGTTCCGCTGTGGCGACCCCTAACTGGGAAAAGCCGAAAGACACAACAACATTAATAACTTTCTACAAGCTTTATTTAATGAATCATTTTATTTAACTAAAGCTCTTGTATTATTAAATGTGAATGAAGGTCCTCATTTGATTAGGTCAAACATGTATCTAGTATAGACTATATTTGCAATTTCAAGGAAGTGTATAACAAAACGATGGAATACAAACACAATACCAATTTTGGAAGACTTCTGCAGCCTACTGACGACCACAGCAATATTGGAAATTAAAATTAAAGAGCTAAGAATTTATCCAAAGCCATTGATCAACAACCCTTGGGGAAAAGACATTGTTGTTTAACACTATACAATAATTGATCAGACACCCTGATAATGGACTGGACATTCTTATAAAGTAACTGTATACATTAAGATCTGTTATAGTGTCAGGCTAATGTAAATAGTGTACATAGTTATTTAAGATGTCATGTATAAATACTATGTAATTCATTCAAATATATTTGAAAAATAAAAACAAATTTTGAGAAGAAAGGAGTATTAGTAGCTTGACCCATCACAGGAAGTAATAGTTTAGACTGTATTCATTGTGGAGCACTGCCCACAAATTTTATGAAAACCACATGTCGATCCCTGAAAAGAATTGTGGATGTTTGAGAGAAAGGAGGCAGCAAGTAAATAAAAGAAAAATTAAAAAGAAACTACCATTCTGGAGAGTATAAGCCAATGTGGACCAACTACAGGAGGAGGCCCTTAAAACTCTCACAGAAACATGGATATTGCAACAAACGAAACTCCTCTGGTTCAAATCATGAGTAGGCTTCAGGAAACTGATAGCAAGCTGGATCACTATATCACTCAAACAGGAAAAAAAGTTTGTGAAAATGGAGGGGGGGGGGGGGGTTCTGTCCAAGCATTTAGATATAATCACTGATCCTCGATGAGATGCTTGGCAGCAACGTGCACACATAATGGGTAATTAAACAAAACTAGTACAGCTAGACTGCTAGAATTAGAAGGTACAGTTTGCTGCAAAAAATACTAGGTTAATAAGTGTGCCGGAGAAGTCAGAGGGCAGAGAATCGATTAAGTTTGACAAGCAAGTGTTGGCTGAATGGGCAGGCCTACAAGAAGAACAGCTACTGGTTGAAAGAGCATACTGAATGTTTGTAGCAGGCAGTCCAACAAATACAAAACATCCCAGATTCAGCACATGAGAGCTGAAGGGCTGTATACTAATGCTTCTATGAAAACTAGGGGAAAAACTGTGAGGAAGAGGACAGTATGAAGACCCATAGAAAAAGAACAACATTCATACTGATTACTATGCAACTTTGCAGCGTGAAGAGGTTGTGGTTCAAGATGGTTCACCAGGCTTTTTTTTTTATTTATTTCAGGTAATAACACTTGCCTGGAAATAGAAGAAGCAATGAAAGTGTAAAGGGAAAACGGGACATCATCAGACTTTATGCAAACTCAGAGTGATACAAGGAAGGAAAGTACAGAGTTATTCCCCATGTTCAATACTAGACCACCATAGAAGGATAGTTTGGTGACTTAGATATGATCAGTAAGTGGGAACAATATAATATACCAGACATATTTGTTGTCACTATAGAAATAAAGGTGAGAGTAAAGTAGCTGGGGCAGTAAATAATATCGCAGACCAGTGAAGTATAATTTTGCATAGCAGCTTTGCAGTGAAACAGGCAGCTGCGTAATTATTAGCAATAATATCTGCTTGTTGGAAAGAGGTGCTACTCAAACATTACTTCTCTGGGTAAAACTCACAAAGATGGTACTGCCACAACCCGCATGTATTATATGGAATGTAAAACCTTGGAAAAGACTGTATATGTAAAAAAGCAAATACTAAATTGGTTAAAAAGTTTATATAGGTACACAGTTTTATGTTAGTTAATAACAGTTAAAAATTAAATCTTGCAAGGCCAACACCTCTGTCCAGTGAAATGAAAAAAAATTAAAAGGCACTATTGTAAGGAAAAAAATAAACAAATATTTAAGAAGGGTTCAGGTGAAATGGAGAGAAGCAATAAAAACATGAAAGAATCCTGAAACTATTATCATGGAATATAAAAAGGCTGGGAAAGCCCACTAAAAGTCAGAAAGTAATGAGGAATGTTCGCTGGAGCGCCTCACAAAGGAGACTGCTTAGCCTATTACAGAACATAAGAATTTGGTTAAATTAAGATACTGAACAGTTCTGTTGGCAAAACTGAAACAAGAAAAAGATGCATGGCTGTATTAATAGGGAACTCCCCTGAGATTCAAGAAAATAGAAGAAATTAAGGATACTATCAACAGTCTAGCCCCCATCCGTACCAAAAGAATAAAACATAACCATGTCCCCTGGCTGACAAAACACATCAAAAAAATTACTTCTTTCCAGAGACTGAGCCTGGAAGAATGGCTCAAAAATAGAACAACACAAGATGAACTTAGCTTCAAACAACTGTGTAATAATGCCAAAAAGCTAGTTATTAATGATAATATATATATATATATATATATATATATATATATATATATATATAATTTCTCAACTCAGCTATCAACCCAACAGAATTACCCCCACAAATTCTGGAAATCTGTTTCCTCACTATTTAATCCCAGAAACCAGCATAATCCTGCACCATCCCCAGATAAAGGCCCACAAGAAATTGTCAAAATGTTTAACTCTCACTTTATCAATACAATCCAAAACTAATCAAACAATCCTCTCCAATAACAAATAATAACTCAAACTGTCTTGAATCTAACTCAATCCAAGCTCTCTTTCCTCCCCCTACCAGTGAAAAGACTACTGCTTTACTCACTTTACAACCAGTACTCACCTCACTTGTGCGTAAACTCCTAACTAAACTGAGACCATGCTCCCCTTCTGCTGACAACCTTCCATTAGAATATATAAAGCTAGCAGCTGATGCTATAGCATATCCTGTCAGCATTCTTATTAACCGATCTATGTCTGAATCCTACATCCCTCATTTCTGAAAAAAATCTATCATAATTACTCTACACAAAGGTGGTAACACCAAAGACCTTTTTAACTACTGCACCATCTTTTACTATCACCTTTATCCAAAATCCTTAAAAAAGTGCATACATATCCAATTACTAAAGCATCTCACTGAAAGTAACCTCCTCGCTCCCACCCAGCATGGCTTGCACCCTGCCCACAGCACCGCTACAGCCTTACTCTCATTTACCAGTACTGTGTACAAGGCTCTGGATGCTGGTCTATCTACTTCAGTCATCCTGACAGACCTATCTAAAGCACCCAAAACATAGCACAACTCAAAAAATGTAAATTGTTCCCAGCATACTTTAAATTGGTTCACTAGTTATCTAAACAATAGAAAACAATCTGTCAGATGTCAAAATATGCACTCAGAATATCTGCTCAATAATACAGGAGTCCCTGGGGTCTATTCTGGGGCCTCTTCTTTTCACTGTTTTTATTAACAATCTCCATACAGCATCCCAACAAAGTACACTCATCCAATATGCTGATGGTTCTACTATTATCTCCTCTTGCAACATCTTCTCTAATCTCCTAAAGATAACTCAAAATTCGTTTTCATCTATCGAGGCCTGGCTAAATAACATGCAACTTGTACTTATTCCTAAAAAAATCTCAACTCTTGCTATTGTCAACAAAAACTCCAACTCAAGACTTTAAGGTATATTCACAAAACAATAGTGAAATTGAAGTAGTGAAGACAGCAAAATTACTAGGTATTAATAGGTTCATAGGTTGGTACTAGGCTGTCGGCCCTAGGGCCAATACAAGCCTAGCCATAACAATTCCCTGGATATTTCTTCCCACAATATTTACTTCCCTGGACCCCTGTCTAGCAGGGCAACTGACATGATCCCCAGGGTGTATTTCCTTTCTCCCATCCAATTGTCAAGGTTCCTTTTGAAGAGGGTTAAAGAGGCACTCTGCTTGACATGTATGGGCAGTCTATTAGAGAGTCTGGGGAGTCTGTGGGTCAGGAACTTATTCCTCCAGCATGTTTTATTTATTGTGATGACAAGGTTTAGATCCCTGGAGGGACTGGGATTTCTTTAAGTTAAGTATGTCCAAAAGCTCTGGGTTTGACATGGCCTTGTATGTTAAGCAGAGATCGCCTCTGAGTAGATAATATGCGACAGAGTATAGCTGGAGTTTTCTAAGACGGTCAGCATAGGGCATCTGCTATAGGCCTGCGATGGCAAACTCTCCTTTGAGAATCCTATTCTTAACACAGTAAAAAGAACCCACTTCAAAATATGCAAACTCTATAGACATAACATATACATGGATATTCCCACCAGAGTAAAACTGACTAATACTCTGCTACTACCATCCCTGCTGTATGGAAGCCCCATTTTCACCATCCTTAACACTTCTCCCCTGAACAAATTACAATCTTACTATTATAAAATAGCAGAATTTGCTTCTAGTATACCTAATTGCACACACCACTACCTGCCATAAAAGAATTGAACTGGTTTGAATTCCCGCATTACCTAACATACACCCAGCTAACCCTTGCCCTTAAACTGATCAATAATCCTCACAAGTGCCCTTCTCTTCACACAATCCTTGAACCTTACTTCCCTGTCAGAAATCTATGCTCTAGTAATAAACAACTCTTAAACACAACCAAACTCAACAAACGAGCTGGACTTGGCCTTTACTCTTACTCTGTGGCCAAACCATGGAATGCCCTGCCATCTTCAATCCCTCAACTGAACACCTTAAATCATTCAAATCTACACTAAAAAACATTACCTGAGCCATTATACCTGCTCATGCTCAAATAGGACGAAGCCTCCCTGAATAAAGTTACCTCCCAATTTACTCATCCTTTGATATAAACCTACATCCTGCTTAAAAGGCTCAATGTTTATCACACCTTACTAACTTCTCCTAATGCTAACTCTAGCACTTCCTACTGTTAGACCAGAGCATTTCTTCTCTGAATTTACCCAGTTGTCCGATTGATTGTATAATTTTCTGCATGTTAACATGATTTATTTATGTCTAGCTGTAATGTTGGTATGTTCAAAATTGCAATGTCAATCTGTTATAGAAAATAATATTATCTCTCCGTACTAAACTGTTGATGATGATGATGATATTTATATTTTGCATCTTCCTGAAGCATTTCTCCTCGGCCCTCCACTAAAAATGGGTTTGTGACCCACTGGACTTTCCTTGTCAACAAATAAATAAATAAATAAATAATAAATGAGGAGGTTAGGTATGTAGTGAAGGAAATTAGAATAGAGGATCGCTAATTACTGTGATTTGCATGTGCAGACTCCCAGAATTACGTCTATAATACCTAAAAGTGCTGAGAAGACTGGTATAATAATTTGGGGAGGGGATTTTAACATGATAACTGCTCACATGGACATGCAAGGGGGCCTAAGAAGCTTGCAGATGCCAAGTGCTAATCAGTTTCTTAATGGAGATGATTGGAATGAGTGGCACATGTGTGTGTGAGAGAGAAGAATTAATCTACTCATTTTACCTACTATGGTGGCAAATTCTTCCAGGTAGTCAGATTATACATATGGAGGGAAGGAACATAAAGAGTGCAAGATTTGGAAGTTTTACCAATTGCCTCATCAGACCAGCCACCACTGGGAATCAAAATGGAGATGGCAAATAGGAAAGGAGTCAAGCACTGAGATTTCCTCTACATGGTAGCAAGTCAAAACATTTTGAGAAATGGTGGAAAAATAGAGTACTGCAGGAAAAAGATATTGCAGGAGGGGATGAAACTAATATAACACATTGAGAAAGAAGCAAAGATAGTTGGCAGGCAGATCTGAAGAACTATGCTCAACTGAAAAGGCAGCCTGACAATAGAGCCCTGAGGGAATAGCAAGGCTGGGTCAAGCCTTTGCAAGACAGGCAAGTCAATGGTGAACTGGGGTTAGAGGAGGAAAGTTGGAAATGGTTCAAAAGAACTTTTTAGGAAGTTCTCCAACAGCCCAAAGAAACATAGCCATAGTAATTAGACAGGTTAAACGAGAAAGGTGGATTAGGAAAACGATGGACACAATATCAGGTAAGACAAGTAGACAGCCTGAGCAGATACAAGACATTTTTAGGAGGTACTACATGAATTTATGTAAAGAGAAAAACGGGGACAGTAAACTCTCCCATGTTTGACACCTTTACAGGTAGAGCAGTTAATGAGGCCAATTACAATGGCGGGAGCAGACACTCAGTTAAAAGGTGTAGCTGATGACAAGTCCCTTGGAAATGATTGAATTCCACTAGAGTCGTATAGATTAAATACGGAGAGTATGTAAACTAAGTTTGTAAGATTATTAAATAGAGTCTTGGACTCCCAGAAATTCCATCATCTTGGAAGGAGGCAGTAATATCAGTCATTTTGAAACCAGGAAACATGAATGGTAGGTGGGCTCATACAGACCCAATTCAGTCCTTAATCTGAACTATAACATAATGATGGTAATAATTACAGAAGTATTGGCTGAAGAATGCCCAAGTTAATCCATGGAGACCACTGTGGCTTTGTGAAGGAAAGGCGAATATTTGATAACACACTAAAATCCCTAATGGTCATACAAGAGGCAAATAGACTACAGCAGTTATGATGGTAAGTTTGGATGTCAAAAATTCCTTTTACAGGGTTAGTTGGGTATACCACTTCGAACTGACATGAAGGGTGGGATTCCCAGAGGGGTACATAGCGTTAATATCAAATGCTTATGCAGAGCATATGCTCGATTCAAAGTGAACACCAAATTATCACCCACATTTACAATAAGTAGGGGCACATGACAGGGATTCCCATTACCGTTCTTATTATTTGCCATATATTTGGAACCACTGGTTTTAAGGATGGGCACTCAGGGATTTCATATGGAGCAAGTTCAGACAGAATTTGCCCTGTATACAGATGACATAATAGTTTATTTGAGAAAACCAGATAATCATTTCAAAGATCTTTATTATTAAACTAATTTGAGAAGTTGTTGAGGTACAGGGTCAGTATGAGAAAAAACACAAGGAGTTCCGATAAACTTCCTGCACTCAGTGAGTTTGATGAAACAATACTCAAAATTATGGGACCATAAATTCACGAAATATTTGGAAATTAACTTGGCTAAGTCTCTTGGGGTAATAATTCAGGAAATCTAGTCATGACTATTGAAGGAATGAACAGGAAGGATTATAAAATAGAAAAAGCACAGCTGTATAAAACCTTACCATAAAAGTAGATGTACTTCACTTTACTGTTGTAGTATTCTTTACATTTGGGATTCCCTGCCAAGGGCAGCCCGATGTCCAGCAAATGTACCAAAACCTTAGGTTGCTTTAACTTATGTTGTACAACACACGTATGCTCCTTGTGTAGCATAGGGTATAAAGGTGACACCCAGATGTACCATCCTCAGAACTGAAAGCCCCAGTAGGAAAGCCAATCCAAGGAAAACCAAGAGATAACACCAGTACATCCAGAAGAGAAATGGACCAGGGGAGGAGGGAGGGAGGGAATGGAGAAACAGTGAAGAGAAGGACATCTACTGTTAGGGTAAGATTTTACACAACTGTACTATGTCCTTCCATATCACTGTTGCTGTATTCTTTACATTTGGGAGAGTGCCGGAGCTCAAGAAGGTACTTGGGGGGGTGGACCAGCAGAGCCCTCTAGGAAGCCATGAAGGATGGCCCTAGCAAAACCAGCTCTAGCTCTGAAGATTCCATCCAACTTGTAGTGCTTGGTAAAAGTATGAACAGAAGTCCAAATAGCTGCCTCAAGAACAGAGTTAGTATCCAAACCTTGAGAAAAGCACCAGAAGAAGCCCCAACTTTAATAGAATGAGTCCTTACAGAATAAGGAAGGCTCTTACCATGCAAAGAATAACAAAAAGAAATGGCCTTCGAGATCCAAGAAGTAGTAGCCTGCTTGGATACAGCTAATCCCAAGGACCTGGGATGAAAGGAAACAAAGAGCTGATCACATTTCCTAACAATCTTAGTCTTATTCAAATAAAATCTGAGTTGTTTATGCACATCAAAAGTGTGCAGCACCCTCTCACTGGCAGATTGCAGAGAGGGGAAAACAGTAGGCAAATGAATAAACTGTTAAGTGACAACTCATTAGCCACCTTGGGGGCATAAAAGATGGATTAGTATGCAAAGACACCCTGTCCTTATCAAACACCAAGAAAGGAGGACAAGCTATAAGGGCTTGAAGCTTAGACACCCGTCCGGCAGAGCTAAGGGCTAATACAAGTACAATCTTCCAAAAACAATGCTGCAAAGAAGCTGAAGTTGCAAGCTCAAATGAAGGCTGGAAGTTGGGAGAGTGGCCTAATGGTTAAGGTGTTTGCCTTACAAACACAAGGTGCAGGGTTTGAGTCTCACAAGGGATAATTGGCTAGGCTTAAAATGGCTCGCAAGGGCAGTTAGCTTAGTACTAATCTATGAATCTATGAATCTATGAATCTATGAAAGGCTGAGTCAATTTCTCCAAAACAAAATTAAGATCCCAGGGAGGAGGAACAGGCCTCCTGGGAGGCCTAATATGAAGGACACCTTTAAGGAATTGTTTAACTTCAAACCTAGAAGCTAAAGGAGGAGATAAAGGCAGACAAGCAGAGACAGCTGATAAGTGAGCCTTAACAGAAGAATAAGCCTACCCAACATTGAGCAATTCACACAGATAAGACAGAACCAAAGGGACATCCACAGAAAGTGGATCCAGGTTTGAGACAGACACCCAAACAGAAAACCTCTTCCATCCGGATAAGTAGGATTTCCTAGTATTGGGTTTCCTGGCCTCCTGCAGGACCCAAAGTACGTCCTCAGAGAAAAAGGTGTCTATGTGGAATCAAAATCCAATCACCCACAGTGTCAATAGAAGAGTAGACATGTGAGGCTGGATGAGAGACCCCTTGTCATGTGTGAGTAGGTCCACCCTATGAGGTAACTTGTGACGAGTGCCCTTGGCTAAATGCAGAAGAGGGAACTAATGCTGTCTCGGCCAAAAGGGAGTCGCCAACAAGATTTTGGGAGTCTTCTGTTGAATTTTGAACAGGATTTTTGGAATGAGGGGAAGAGCAGGGAAAGCATAAAGAAACATCCCCTTCTAAGAAAAAGAGAGGGCGTCCATCTTTAACAACAGAGGACCTGGGACTCTGGCACAAAAAGAGGAAGTTGTCTGTTCAGAGGGGAGGCAAATAGATCTACTTGAGGAGTAGTACCCACTAATGGACAATGTCCAGAGACACATCCCTGTGAAGCATCCATTTGTGGGACTGAGTTAAGGACCTGCTCAGAGAGTCTACCAGAATGTTTTGACCTGAGGGAATGTAAACTGCCTGAAGAGCCACTTGATACTGAACAGCAAGATCCCACACTAGGAGTGCCGACCGGCAAAGATGATAGGATTTTGTTCCCATTTGTTTACAAACCACATTACTGTGGTATTGTCTGTAAATACCTCTAAAGGTCTTCAAATGAAAAGAGGATGAAAAGCCTGAAGAGCCAGCAAAAGTGCTCTCCTCCCTCTGACACTGATGTGCTCCTTCTGTTGAAGAGGAGACTACACCCCCTGCACCTTTAGGGACCCTGAAGCTGCCTCCCATCCCACATCTGAAGCATCTGCGAACAGCTCCTGAGAGGGAAGAGGGAGATGAAAAGGCAGCCCTGGATTTAGGGAGAACTGCTTGATCCACCAGTGAAGTTCCTTCTCGAGACAAGGTAGAAGAGGAACTGCAAATTCTATAGGATGTGGATGTTGAAGCCAAACTGACTTCAGGAACCCCTAAAACTTTCTCATGTGAAGCTTGGCCAGAGGGAGCTTAGAGATGGTGGATGCCATGAAGCCCAGAGCTCTCAGAAACTCCCTGGCTGTAATGGATGCCAGAGAAAGAAGAGTTTAAAAGAGGGAAATGAGAGTTAAGGCCTTGGGAGGAGGCAGGGATGCCAGCATAGGCACCATCTGAATCCTGAAACCAAGAAAAACATGGTCCTAAGAAGGAGCCAGAGAAGTATTTTTGAAGTTTATTGTAAAACCCAGGCTCTTTGAAGAACATAGATAGTAAAATGGAGATTTTGCTACAGGATCTCTAGAGAGGATGCCTGAAACAGGTCATCTTCCAAGTAGGGAAATACTTGGATCCCCTGAAGCCTGCAAAAAGCAATGACAGGAGTGAGGCATTTTTTTGAATACCATTGGGGCAAGTAGAAAGTCCAAAGGGCAAAGCAGAGAACTGAAAATGCCAGGAGGCAACAGAGAAATGCAAAAACTTCCTGAAAGGGGATGGATCGGTATATGGCAATAAGCATGCTTGAGATCCAGAGACACCACATAAGCTTGAGGAAGCAAAAGAGGGAAGAACATCTGAAGGGACAACATCCAAAAATTGGGCACTTTCAGAAAAGTGTTTAGATCAGAGCGGTTTAGAATAGGTCTCCAAGTACCTTCTTTTCTGGGTACTAGAAACATCCTGGAGTATAATCCCCTCTCCTTTGGGACACAGGCACCTCTTGAATAGTACCCTGAGTAAAAAGGTCTCTAAGCCCCTCTGGGAAAAAGGGGAATTGTTCCTAAGGAGGCTGAGGAATGCCCACAAATGGGGGAAGAGATTTCCATACCATGAAATACCCCTGGCAAATAATGGACAGAGCCCAAGAATAGTGAGTAATCTGTAGCCAAACAGAAAGAGACAGAGAGAGGTGAAGAGAAAGAGGAACGTGGCTGTGAAGGAATGGATAGTCAGACCACACCTGGTTTATCTGGAAAGGAAGACTTCTGAGACACTGAAGTCTGAGAAGCCTGCTTGCCACTGTTTTTGCCCTTAGTAGGAGGGTGAGATTACCTGCGAACAAAGGCTGGCTTATTGGGGTAGTTTCTCTGAAATTTAGGAATACGAAAGGAAAAAACATGTTTGAATTCCTGTGAAGCCTTCACCTTATTTATTATCAAGAGTGGCATCCATCAACTTAGCCTTGATATAATCAGACAATGGTTGAATCTGAAGTCAAGAATACCTCCCCATCACTGACCTAAAAGCAGCAGCCCTAGAAGAAACATATGCTGCATCATAATTACACTTGATGGAAAGACAAAACCCCTGTGAGTAAACCCTAATAGGGAAAGAGCAGATGGTTTACCCTAGAGTCTGGAAGATCAGAAATAACCTGACAAGCCTGAGATAGGAGAGCCAACACATACCTGTGCATATGAGTCTGATAATTAATAGCCGTAAAAGCCAAGGTAGCAGAGGTGCAAGCCTTCTTACCTAGCCTTTCCATGGTTCTGCTCTCTTTATCAAAAGGCAGTAACTTGGGTGAAGGAAGCAACTGAGAGGGCTTGTCAGAGGCTACAGACACCACTGAGGGGTCAGCAGCAGGACACTTGTACAAACATGTACAGTCCTCAGGCACCCTATAGAACCTATCAGGTTTCTTGGGAGCAGGGAGCAGAGAATCAGGAGTTTTACAGGCATTGGAAAATACATCCAACAAAACAGCCAAAACAGGAGGGACAGCAGAAGGTTTTGGAGATTCCATCTTCAGAAACTGATAGTACCTCTTATGGATTTCAGAGACCTGAGAACAATCCCATTTAAAGAACTCCATCATCCTGGAGATTGTGTCCCCAAAAGAAATTTCTTCAAAGGGAGTATCAGGACTGGTAGATTCCTCTTCCTCTGATCCACAGTTCAAAGGAGATGGAATTTGACAAGAGTAAGCAAGGGATTCCTCATCAGAATCTAACTCGTCCTCAGAGGAATCCTGTTCTCTGGGTCTTTTAAGTGGAGTAGAGGACTAAAGGAGAGCTGGAACAGGAGTCCCCCTGAGGAGGTTTCAATGCCATCCAAGCATTAAACAAACCCTAAGTAAAGGCCTGCCACTCCCTCTGTGGATCCCTATGGGCAGGAGAAGCATGATACGGTTTTTGTTTTTTCTTTACTGGGATGTCTGTCTTGTAAAACTTGGAAGGCTCGGACCCAGGACAGCATTCAATGACAGCAGTAGGGACTTCTTCCCTGACTAAAATCTGAGAAACACCCCTAGGCACCTTGGAAATAATCAACCATGGTTCCCAATGAATGTCCAAAACGGACATTTGCAAAGCCTCATCAGACTTGCTTAAAGGTGGACGATTCCAGCCTAGGCTTCTTAGACACCTTCTTCCCCGATGGCTGTTCCTTGGGGTGGAAAGTTCCCTCCATAGTATCTTTAGTAAGAGGTTTAAGTCGCTGATTCTCCAGATATCCAGATATAGCACCAAGGAAGAAAGCCTACTACACAGATTTTTGGGTAGAAAAGCTTGACAGATGGAACAGGATGTATAGTCTTGTGAGGCAACAATACAAAACAAACACTGTTCATGGTGGTCTTTGTGACGACTCTGTCTCCCACATTGGCATTTATCCTTCTTGGATGACATGAAACCCCAAGAGCAACCAAAAGACAAGAAAAAAGAAACCCAATTAGGTACTTATCTGCAATGGCTCAGAAACCAGCTTAACAGCATGTAGGCATTCAGACCGGCAATCGAGATGGCATTCTGCCTGGTGGCAGAAAAGTTCTGGGGATGGTATGCCCACACGTCAGCTTTATGCCCTATGCTATGCAAGGAGCATGTGAGTGACGTAGGGCATACCTTAAAGCAACCTAAGGCTTTAGTATTCTGGCTGGACATCAGGCTGTCCTCGGCAGGGAATCTCAAACGTAAAGAATACTGCAACAGTGACATGGAAGGATACCTTTTATATTTGGGGCTCAAACAAAAGACAGAAGTGGCACAGATGTTTATTTTAATATTTTCAGACAATACCTTTGAGCCCAGGAGAGAGCTTTTACAGAGACTTAGAAAATGCCCTTAAAATATACTGTGTTAGGGAGTAGGAAGATGGCGGCCAATTTGTAAGCATGCTGTCAGCATAGCTCCATAAACCGCAAAGGACACTTCAGTTAAACCAACCCAAAATATGCCTATCAGAGATTCAAAACACTTATAAATCCAGTAGCCAGGAATACCCCCAAGAAAACTCAGTTACTTACCTGTGAGAAGCAAACGACTTACCTCATTGTGATCAGGGCCTGTGAAGCTGTAGGGATGAAATTAAAGGTGTTACTTAAGAGCAGTGTACAATGGCAAATGAAGCATGAACTATGGACACACAAACAACTAAGCTGAAAATTTCAGCAGCAATTACACCAGTAAAAGAAATTACCTGCTAAAGACATAGAACAATGAGACAACTAGAAAGCCAAAACAGTACAGATACATTGAAAACAGACCATTGCCCTGGTAGAGAAGACTCTAGAACAGCTTTACAACCACCACAAATGGTGATTCAACAATTCACAGATCAACTACAAAATTTTGGTAAGACAAACCAAATAGCAGATAGGTTAGAAAAACAGAAGCTAAAACATTAGAAAATGATATTAAAATTAATAAGTTACAAGAAGTTTCAGTTTCTAACAGCAAAACCATTATGAAATTACAACAAAAAATTTTAGATTTGGAAGCATGAGGCAGAAAAAATAATATTCTGATACAGGGGTACCTGAAAAGTATGAGCAAGCAAAACTAATGGAGGCTCTATACTGGATTACAGGCTGCCTTTTGGAAGACCAGACAGAGGTTAACCAGATCATCAAAGAAAGAGCACATTGCACTCTTAGAGCTGCACAATTACAGAATAAACTGAGGCAAATCTATGTCAGACTTTTAAACTATCAGGATGCTTTTAAAATTCTTGCAATAGCCAAAAGGAAAAGAATAATAACATGTAATGGAAATAAAATTACATTTGCTCAATACTTACCCTACCAAATTAAACTACCCGAGTGAAGGGTGATTGAGAAGGGTAAGAAATCAATTAGTACAAATAGATTCCATTCAACATTAATGACAAGTCCAAAACTTGGTGAATAAATGACTGTGAATGAATGATAATGTCAAAAACTAAAATGAATGGTTTGTGTATCTGAATGAGTGCTGGTGATAATTTTGTGTCCCTTGAGGCTGTGCAGATGCCTGGTTCATGTTCGACTCAATGAAGAATATGCAGTGCACTTCCTGTTTCTAAATAAGGAAGGTTTCGTACAATGGCTTGCATGCATCGAAAATATTTTTGGTGCGAAAAATAATATTAAAGCTGATTTGCTCTCACATTTATAAAAAGGATCTATATATTTTTTAATCTTCATATTCTCTGACTCATGTTATTTCGTAAGTTAACTAGAATGAATATAACTTATTTTTACAGTGTTGTTACAAATAACATGATTGGACTAGACAAGAGGCTGTGTGAAATGTTAAGCACATTTGTAGGGATGTTATGCTATTCTTAACTTGTTCTAAAACACTTTTTACATTAACTTTGTTAAAATGTTAAGACATAAATAACTTAAACAGCTTCATTTATTTATTTATTGCATTTGTTTACCAGGAAGGTCCACTGGGCCAAAAAGTGCCCATTTTCAGTGGAGGCCCGGGGAGATAAGCTCCACATATATCCAATACATACATTTTGAAATTTACAATGTACAAATTTTGATAAAAACAGAAATAGTACTTATAACAATAGAAATAGTAAACAGAGTTTTTTGACAAATGAAAAGGTAATACACCTGTAAACAGATGTGAATACTGACAGTACAAATTGTTACTGATGCAGAAAGAGGCAGTGCAGCTGAGTGTAAAATATCAATTGACAATGCATTTACACCAGGGTACAGAAGTAGATTATCTATCAGGAGTAAAGGTGATGGTTAGGAGGTAGTAGAAGGAGGAGGGAGGAGAGGTGGGAGTAGAAGAGGGGAAGAGGCAAAGACAGGTATGGCATAAGGGGAGAGGTAATGTCAGGTTATGTGTTGTGAGGAGTCGGTGCATGTACATTGCCAGTGGGAGGATAAATGTAGATTCAAATTTATTTTGAAGATAGCTGTATTGCTGGTGGATCTAAGTGAGAGTGGGACAGAATTCCATAGCTTAGCAGTGGAAAAGGAGTGGAGTGTTTGACCAGCAGAAAGGTTGGGTTTCTCTACTGTAGGAGCATATGGTTTTCACAGCGGAGAGGCCTATTTGGGTGATATAGTATAAATAGATTAGAAAGAGCAGGGCAGCTGGATGGGTTGAATATTAGTTTATGGGCAGAAGTTAGCTGAATATATGCAAGATGGTGAGGAAGTTCTAGCCAGTTTAGTATTTGAAGAGAGGTAGTTGTCGTCCATTGGTGACAAACTTTTCAATTTTGTTATAGCATGATTGTAGTCTGGATTTAAGACTGACCTGTATATTGGTGAAAAGAGGAGCACCGTAAAGAAGAGAGGGGAGCAGGAAGGAGGAGGCAAGGGCTAGTTTGGAGGAGTAGTTGAGGAATGTTTTGTGTCGGTATTGCATGCCCAGTTTCTGGTGTGCTTTTTTAATGTTATTGTAAATATACATATCGAATGTTAGATGCTCATCTATGGTGACACCTAGAAGTTTAGTGTGTGTGACAACTTCAATAGAAGTGTTATCTTGAGAGAGAGTATAAAATGTGTCTTTGTTTATGGTGATGGCCTTCTTAGGGGTGAATAATATTAGCTTAGTTTTTTGTGGATTTAATGCTAGATTGTTAGCCATCCATATTTCAGTAGAGCTGAGAGCTGCCTGGGTAGGTTGGTGGAGTTTGTGTGAGGAGCTGGCAGTGCAGATGATAGTGGAGTCATCTGCGTACTGGATGACTGACCCTTGAGTGAGGCTAGAGTGGAAGTCATTGATGAAAATGCTGAAAAGTACTGGTCCTAAGATGGACCCTTGGGGTACACCTATAGAGGTATTAAGGGGAGAAGGAGTTTTGCCACTTTGTAGCTTGCTGCCTGCCAGTGAGGTAGTTGGAGAACCATTGTAGGGTAGAGGGAGTGATACCTGTGTTAGCTAGGGAGGGAGATAGTATCAACAAATTTAGAAAGATCAAGAAATAGGGAGGAGACCGCTTTTCTGGCATCACGCGCCCGATTGATAGAGTCACAGAAGGATATGACAGCTGTGGTGTTGATATGTCCTGGTCTAAAACCATGCTGGGCTGGTGACAGTATGTTATTGTTGAGTAAATAGTTAAGGAACTGGCTGTGGATACATTTTCCAAGGATTTTTGAGATGGGGAGAGAATAGCAATGGGTCGAAAGTTGGAGATATCTATTTTGTTTCTACCTTTCTGAACTGGGAGGATGTAGGCTTTTTTCCAAATGGAAGGAGCATAAGACTCTTGAATGGACCTATTGAGAAGTATGCTAATAGGGTAGGCAATGGAGTTTGCAGCTTTTTGAAAGAACTCTGGAAGCAAGTTGTCAGGGGCATTAGTGCATGATTTTAATTTCAGAAGCAGTTTCTTTACTATGGCAGTGGGAATAGGAGCTAGAGAGAAGTTGTGTGTGTGGGTAAAAGAGGTATTAGTAGCAGGGGTGTCAGGTGAGTTAGGATGGGTTTGAGGGAAATTGGTAGTGAGATTAGATATGATGTCAATAAAATGTGTGTTAAAGTGTGTGGCTATTTCTATGGGATTTTTTTCTGGGTCTGGACAGGGGTTGGTTTCAGATCCTGGGTGTAGTAAGCTGTTGACTGAGCTCCAGAAGTGTTTTGGATTATGTTTGTTTTGGTTTTGTAAAGTATGAACATATTCGTTTTTATCTTTACTGACTTGGCACTTTACTTGGTTGTGAAGGTGTCTGTAGTTCAAGAGGTTAGAAGGTTTTTTTTATACTTTAGCCAAAACGTCCAGGCTAGTGACCATGCTCTGTTTGGTGTCTGTAGAGAGCCGTGGGACATGCAAGGATTTTATGCGTTTTAGGCGGGCAGGAGCAAGGCTATTTAAAAATAGTTAAGAATGCTATATTCATGGTTATTATGATGATTATATATATAGATCTTTATGAATTGTTGCCTTATTCTCTTTCTGGCTGTATGGGTAATCCAAATGTATTGAAAAACAAGAAATGTACATTAAATAATCATCAGAGAACAAACATGCATAATAATAATGCAATGAAAATGTGAAATCTTAACATCAATGAAACATACATACAAATCGTAAAGATTCTAAAGACAAAAAGATGAAAGAAAACAGTAAAAAAACATATTACTTTATCATGTCCCCCATGTCATATTTGAGTAACCAAAGCTGTAACCTGAGAATCAAAAAAGGAACAGAGTATGCATGACTAGTACCAGCTTCATAACATCTCACCTGCCAACGAAGGAAAAGCCGAAACGAAAAAAAAGTCTGTCCGTGATGTAATAGTGTTCCAGAGTGGACCATAATCCCCATACAAGCATTTTGCCCTATTTAATGGAAATAAAAAAGGAAATACAAACTTAGGTTGTACATGCTCCCAAAATCCACTGATGAGTTTACAGGATATCAATCTGAGACAAAGCTCATACTCTGATGGGAGATGGTGTTATGTAATTATTAAGAATATATCTTTTCATAAACCTATTCTGTTACTGAACTTATATGTGGTCTGTATCAAACAACAGGAATTTATCATGTCACTCTATAAAATATTAAGTCTATATCCTAACTGTTACTATATCATGGGGGAATTGGAATGCAGTTAATGATCCCATGACAGACAGGTCAGGCAGGAAAAAAACCTTTAATGCCTACACTTCAGTGGTGCTCTCTGACTTAAAAATAGATTACAGCTTATTTGACCCTTTTCATTTTCAAAAAAGGAACACACTATAAGATAAATTTACTTTTATTCTCACTGTCACAAATCCTGGTCTCGACTGAATTGTTTTCTTGCTATTAAACATATTTTAACAACAAACTTCAGCTTTTGCATAGAATAAAGATATTTTTCTGATCATTCTAAAATTTTGCTCAGTATAGACTGGACTAATACATGCAAAACCAAAAAAGGTAGTTATAACTGGACCTCAAATCCTGCCTTACTCCAAAAAGAAGATATTATTAAAGAAATGAATGAGGTACTCAATGAGCTATTATGCAACTCTACTAGCTCTCAAATTTGGTTGACATACAATGGGCTACCATAAAAGGACAAATCAGAGATATATTTATTAACAAGGCTTCATATTGTAAAAAATGTCTACTTCAAAAGTAAAGCAACTAAAAAGGACATCTGCAGACTAGAGGATGAACTATACATAAACTATAACTGCAAAACAATAAAAACATAAATGAGCTTCAAAAAGAACGATATTTGTTATATACCAAACAATTATCATTCAATGAGATAAAAATGTTAGCTATATATTCCAAATGGATTCAAACTCCATCAAAACTTCTAGCGAGAATGATAAATATTAACAAAGCATCACCACTAATAACAAAAATAACATATCAGAACAGAATTTATAATACAAATGATGAAATTGTCCACATTTCTGAACAGATATATTCCCAAACATATGGAAAACAGAGCTTATTATTCCCAATTCAGGAAAAAGAACAATTTTTAAACCAATTAGACTTCCCAAAACTCAGTCAAAGTCCAGAAGACATTCTTACAAAGCCATTTACCCTTCAAGAAATCTTATACATTATACATAATCTTAAACCAGGCAAATCTCCAGGTCCTGATGGCTATACTGCAGACTTTTATAAAATATTTAGTCAAACATTTTCAAAAATTTTCTATTTAACTATATAAAAGAAAATGGTATTGCAGACCTATACCTTAACAACTCTAAAACAATTCTTATTCCAAAAGCAAACTCACACACCAAAACCCCTCTAAATTACAGACCATTGTTTCCTATAAATATCAATATCAAAATATTTGCTTCACTATTAGCTAACAGATTAAAATCCTTGTTACCAATTATAATCTTACCTAACCAACCAGGGTTCCTTCAGGATTGAAAAACCTGTGATCACACAATAGCCCTAGATACACTGATTTTACTTACAAAACAATATAATAACACACCCCAGGATTCAATAAACTCCATGCAGGAATAGTGTTATTCCTGCATGGAGTGAATGGTGTCCATTTCCGCATAGCCCTAACAGCAGCACGCCTTACATATTCATGAAGGCATGCTACTGATAATTGCTAAGTGGACATGAACTCCCTGCACTCTGAAAGTGCCATAAGACACTTTCTAAGTGCTGTCAGTGTCCGCAGACACTGAAGGCAGCTATTTAGATAGTGAGCAATACAGAGGGAATGTGACAGGTACTGTCACACACCCCTTGCACTGTCAAAGTGCCGTACGACACTTTCTAACTGCTGTCAGTGTCTGCGGATACTGGAAACAGCTATTCCAATAGGAAGCAATGCAGGGGTTGGGTGACAGAGACCATCACACACCCCCTGCCATGTGAAAGTGCCATACGGCACATTTAACATGTCTCAACCTCTCAGATCAAAAAAATGGCCAAAGCCTAAAATGATGGGGGGACAGATCATAAATATTGCCCTTACAAACTTGGAAAGTTGATAGAGGAACAGGGTTTGTAATGACATAACAACATGTAGGGAAGGATTAGAAGTCTGAAACTCAAATGTATGCCATTATGTAATGACTTCATTCCTGATATGTCGCATACAGACTTAGACAGTTGATAGAATGACAGGTAGTGCATTATCAAATATGACTTACAAGTAGTATTGATACATGTAATTAAAGTGCTTTTATTTATTTTTTCCATTCTAAGTTAAGTTTAACCATAGCTCAGCGGGTTTGCATGTTACGGCCCTCTGCTCAGCATTGCTTAAACAACTCATAGGAGCTAAATAAAAATGTATAGCTAAAATCCTTAACAACGAGATAGTGTAGTGGTTAGAGTTCTGGCTTTGCATGCAGCAGCTCATGGTTCAAGTACCAAGACAGGCACTTTATTTTTACATGGCAAAGCATTGTTAAAATTATTTTTTTTATGTTAAGTTATACAGAAATTGATATTTGTTACCCAGGGTAGTGTAGCTGGTCCAAAGTGGAAGTGTGAGTGCATATAACATGTGAAATGACCCATGTATACACAAGTGTCCCATACAGTATAGTCACACCCCACGGTAATGTAATGAAAGCACATGGGGGACATCATGTAAAGTAAATCATATACACTTAATATGTCAGTAATGATGAATTAATCTACAATCCTGATATTTTTTTTAAATGAAAACTGAGCAATGCTAAGCAGTACTCAGCTATGCTTAGATGGTTTAAGCATTGCTTAGACATAAATTCTAAGCAGCAGTTAGCTCAGAAAAGTGGATTTCCGCACTGTTAAGCAGTGCTCAGCATTTACCCCTTTATGCACTGTTTAGTTCATCTTAGCAGATTTGCACACTGCTTAGCTGAGCTTAGCATTTTCAAAATCGTCCAATGACAGCAAAAGGAGGGAATACGGCCTTATTTAAACCACACAGGCTGGAATACAGCCATAACCTTTTGTAGTCTGATCTCTGTAGGAACCATGTCTGACGTTGGAGAGGGAGCGCACTTTCAGGCACAGCACTGGGGCATTCAGAAGTCCAGGGTCATGGTTGGGCTCCTTGTAGAAAACCATGATTACAGACTGCTGCGTGGCCAGTACCAGGGCTCTCAGTATAAAGTGGAGGCCTAGGACCATCTGGCATGTGACATCACCAGTGCCACAGGAATTCTTTGAACTGATGAGCAGGTACAGCATTACTATGCTGAACTAAAGCAGAGGAAGGGGGAGATCTTGGCCCAGTGGATCCAAGATACTCGGGCATGAAATGCTCCAGTAGTTAGTAAGTATCTCATTCATAGCTGTAACAAATGCTAGCCTGCGAATGTGATAGATATGCATATTGTTTGTCTTCTCCCACTACAGCTGCAGTAGAGAGGGTTAGCAATGCTGAAGCCCATGCCGACAGACTGACAAAAGGCTGCGCTGACAGGCTGGTGAATACAGATCTACCTTGCAGTATATAGTGAAATAAATAAGGAGGAGTAAATTGTTTACTGCCAGTAGGTGTAGTGTGCTCTGTGTCTAATGATTAAAGAAAAGTTTGCCAGACTAATATTGATCTACATATGCAGTAATAGAGCACTGTGTCATATAAATAGAATAAAAACCTAAACCACCAACTGTTGTGTTTATTCTGGTATGGTGTTGTAGAAATAGAATGTGTACAGGTTCTTCACAGCAAATATGGCTTTGACAGCATAAATTAACTGTGGTTGCTCTGAGAACCAGCTATTATGCAAAACAGTAGATTGTGGAGCTGTAAAACAACATATAAATGTAATATGACATATGTTATGCACTATGATCCGAACCCTGAATAGTAATGTCCAATGTATTATAGTGTATCCCTTGCTGCACTGCCTTGTGTAAACCTTTGCTTTCCAGACTGTATTATTTCTAAGGATTAATACACAGTACACTACCTATCTGTCATGCAGGCTATGATGCCCGTGCATTGACCCAGTAATCAAGGAGCCTCAATCCTTACCACTAGCAACAGTGAGGGGCCTGCACATTGGGAAGGATAACAAGTACACACACAGTAAAGTACAATTTCATTTAAGAGTAAACAAAGATCACAGTCAGTTTGGGGCTGATTTCTCCCTTTCTTTCCAGATCCCCAATAAGACTCCCCACTGGCAAAGCTATAGGGTACAGATCTCAGCCTAGTGGTCAAGCCAAAACCTCCAGCACCCTCTCTGTCCAACCAGTGCTGTGTGTCCCTGCCCAAGTTGCTGACATACACATACTTTGAGATATGAGTTATATACAAACACATAGACACTCCCGGGGAAGGCTGGTACAGGTTCTCCAGGTATGCCCCTTTCTGCCCAGGCTATAAGGTAGTAATCCACTGCCACCAACCACTATTTATCAGCTACTAATAAGACCCTTCCCAAAGGGTGACCAATTCCACTGCACAATATTACTGTTATCCAAATAGTAAGTGTGAACCAGGGCTAAAGCTATTAGAGTGACTTGGACAGTATCACCAAATACATGCAATGTACTGTAAGAACTTAAATTACCTTTAAACAAAACAGCCACACTTGAAAGGTTTTTACCTCCTTTATGCAGAGGAAGAATATATGCTTTCTTCCAGATATTGGTACGTGGCATTCTTGGATAGATCTATTGAGAAGTATACTAATGGGATAAGTGATGGAGCTTACAGATAACTTTAGGAATTTGGCTGGTAAGTTATCAGTAGCACTGGCACACAGTTTGAGATTTTGGAGGAGTTTTTTTATGGTGCATGTGGGTATAGGAGAGAATGAAAAATTAGGTAGAGAGGAAGGTGTAGAGTGAGTTGACTGCTGATCAGTTGAGTTGTGGTTAGAAAGAGGGAAAGTGTTGGTTAATTTAGCAATGGTGTCGATGAAATATGAGTTAAAGAGAGAGGCTATATATGAGGCTGTTTTATCAGGGTGCAGGCAAGGATTGGTGTTAGAGCCTGGGTATATGAGGGAATTCATTGCTCCCCAGAATTTTTGCGGGTTTAGCCTATGCTGGTCCTGTAGCCTGTGGAAATATTCTTTTTTGTTTTTGGTGACCTGTTGTTTGGCCTGATTACATAATTGTTTGTATTTTGGAAGGTCAGCTGGGTTTTTATGTTTTTGCCATGTTTTCCAAGCTTTGTCTCTGCTGGACATGATTTGTTTTGTGGATTTGGTGAGCCAAATGACATGATTAGTCTTGACTCATTTTAGTCGGAGAGGGGCTACTCTGTCTAAGATTTTGAAAAATGTTGAGTTGAATAGTTCAACTGCTTCATCAAGGGGAATGGTTTTTAATGGGGTCCAGTTGGTATGCTGTAAAATTTCATTTAGGGTTTCTGGTGAGAATTGCGATAGGTCTCTAGCTTGTCGCAGTTGGTGGTTATTAACAGTTGTTGAAATTTTACATATAGCGAAGACTGGTAAGTGGTCACTGATGCTATTTTGGTAATGTCCCGAAGGTGGAGATTTTATTTGGATCAGATACAAGGATCCAATCCAAGATTGAGCCTTGATTGTTTTTCTTATTGGGCCTGGTTATATCTGAGATAAGCCGGGTGTAGTTGAATAGGTTGATGTTAGTTTGGAGGTTTTGGTTAGTGATATCTAGCCAATGAATGTTTACATCCCCTAGGATGACTGTTTCATTTAGAATATTTTTAGAAGACCAGGCGAGAATTTCCTCTAGAATGGAAATGTTGTCACCTGGGGGAATGTACAAGTTTTATACTTATTTAGCTTTGGGAGGGTAACTAAATGTTCAGCTGAGAAGAACTGTGGAATAGGTTTAGTGAATGGGACTATAGTGTAAATATTAGGGCATATCAAGGCAATACCACTGCCTTTTCTATGTGATCTTTCGTTCCTGAGGCATATATAGTTAGGGGTAGGGATTCTGTGTTGCTGATATATGGTTTAAGCCAAGTCTTGGTTATGGCAGTGAAATCAGGTTTATTTTGGTGTAATCATGCATGGAAATGAGGAATTTTATTTCTAAGGCTTTATAGATTTATGGTAGTGAAATTTATGGATTTTATGGGGTTGGGTTGTTTGTGCAATGTAGTCTGTGGGCCTGGGCTTGGGTGTATGTCACCACATTGTATTAAGTTAGAATGGGTGGTTTTATTTGTAAGATGTAACTGTTTTTTAGTTTTGAGAAGGTAGCATGATTTAGAGTAGCTATCGTGGAGTTTAGGTACGAGGAAAATTTTTACTTTAGCTTGTAAAATTGTGACTTATGAATATAAGGTGGAGCCCATTGTAGGATAACTTGGAAGAGAATGTTTGTGTATGGATGTTGGTTTTAAAGGTATGTAGGTTGTATGATATTCTGTAAAGTGCGGAAGCAGATAGAGATATAGGGAAATAGTAAGGATTATGCTGTTTGTGTAGAAAGATAATGACAGAGTGGAATAAGCAAGATAGGAGTGAAATTTACAGTAGTGGAAGGGATGGGGTAGAGATTGACTTTAGAGAATATATAGTGTGTGAGAGGAAGCTTAGAAAGAAAGTGGTGGGTAGGATATTTGGATAGTATTTTTTTATAGCAGAGACAGTGTAGGATGAGAAGCAGGAGGAGTAAGGGTATGTAGGAGAATAGGTAGGTGGGGGTGATGGGTTTAAGGGAGGTGGCTGGTGTTAGTAGTAGTGTGGTAGTTTGTGTGGAGGTTTGGGTGGAGTGACAATGCCTATTGATGGAGTTGATTGTAGAGGGTGAGACTTGGTTTATGTATTATAAGTTCAGTTGAAGTGGGGTGTGTGGGAATGGGGGTAGGGTAACAGAGCGGGATACGCTAGATCATGTGCTACAAAAAACAATCTAAAAACATATAAAGCTAGTAGATAGGACTGAGAGAATTCCTTTGCAGGTCAGAATGCTGAAAATGTTATAGTTTATAAGGGAAAATAAAACACTTTTCAGGTCAGAAAGCTGATAATTTAAACTTTAAGAGGTAAATAGCCTAGTAGGGTCAGGGGGAGCCACTAAACTTAGTTTAATCTGTACGAGGTAAAAAAATATTGTAGTAGGGTGGAGGGGGCTGCAAAACTTAAATGTGGAAAGTTTTCTATGACTTACTTTGATTAGCTAGGAATTTGGAATGGGAGGGCTGGCAGGATGCAAGCCAGTAATCTGTGCTAGCAACTAGTAACAAAACAGCAAAAATGCGATAGAAGAAATGCAGGTTAATTAGAGGTGGTTTATTTTAAAACGGTGTGAAATTAGGTATATGAGGTACATACACTTCTATAGTTCAAGAACTAGGGCATTAGCAAATTCTTGCAGTGTTCCTTTCCTTTACGTGATTTAAAGTGGCATTGCAGGTGGGGTTGTTTCTTCTTGATTGGGACACCCGTTAATATGAAAGACAAAAACTTTTATAGTACAGGAAATTGGACGTTAGCAAATTCTTGTAGTGTTCCTTTCCTTTACTTGATTTAAAGTGGTGTTGGCCAGGTGGGGTTCTTTCTTCTTGATTGAGACACCCGTTAATATGAAAGGCAAAAACTTCTTTAGTACAAGAAATAGGGCATTACCAAATTCTTGCAGTGTTCCTTTCCTTTACTTGATTTAAAGTGGGGTTGGCCAAGTGGGGTTGGTTCTTCTTGACTGGGACACCCTTTAATATGAAAGGCAAAACTGGATCACACAGCTTTATTGGTCACTTGGGGCATCTTTACAGTAGTAAAGAAATAGCCTTTTTGTTCATTTTAGCACACCCAGACAGGGTTTGAATCCAGGGAGTGGTACTGAGATGTGTACATATATACACCTGAGAATTATTGAATATTTGTAGAAACAGTCAGATAGTGGTAACAGATATTTTCTCCACAGATCATATAGGTAAAGAAATTTTTGTAGTAGCTGTAGGAAGAGTATACTAATACACTGTGTACAACTGTCCCACTGTCCAACCCCATGCCTGCAAATGACAGCAGGGTAGGTACATACACCATGCACTCTTCCTGATACATGAATCTCAAGTGTCACACTGTCACGGCTAGTGGTCACTGCTGCTAATCACCTTGGACACAGGAATCCTGGTGAAGTATGCCAGTAGCAGACTCACACATCAGTGAAGGATACCCCTTCTCTGTCAAGTCGGTAACCCTGACATACAGAAGCCCCCTCCATTAATGTATCCATAGTTCTCCCTGTCTGCCCCATACCATTACAGGTTGACAGTCTAACAGGTATGTATGTGTTACAGAAGCTATGGGCCATAGTTAGATGTAAAGTAAGGGCAGACCTGTAGAGTATTGAGAAGTACTATTGTGAAAAATAGAAGCCTATGCAGATGTTAATGGACTGTTTTCTCTTCCCCCACTCCTCATCTGCATGAATAATTATTATTTATATACTATGGGTATGTTATTCTCAAAACCTATTGTTGGGACATGCGTTCTGTTATTGTTCATATATTTAATTGGTTGCATATTAATATACCTTGTTCAAATACCATTACTGGTGGCCTGTTGCTGTCAGTGTAACTTGCATGCTGTTAAAATGCTTACTGTTGTTTCATTTATGCATGTGTTCTGTTTGCTATGCAACTGTTCCAAATCTGTTGGTTTGGGTGAATTTGAACACCCACGCATGCTGTTATAACTAATTTTGAAATGTTTTGTTCATGACTAACCAATATATCATGGAAAACTACAGCACAATAGCACATTTGGGAAGGCAGATCCCAGCAGATCTGCCTGTCCCACCTCATATCACCATGGCACTGGGCCCCAGCACATCTGGGACCCAAACTGGAACATCCTCCTCTGCTAGTTCTGCACCACCTTCAGGTGGAATCACCTCAGGGGATGGAGCCCATCCCCCCAAGGCGCAGGCTCGGACAGGAGCCTGTCACCTGCAATATGTTCTGGGGTATGGTGTCCAACATCATTCTCTCTGAGTTGGGGCACCTAAAGGGTCAGGCTGCCCTTGTTGTCCAGACCCCAGTACAGCCACCTTTGGGGCCATTAAGGTGCAGTGGTGACTTCCCATGGAAGGGGACCTCGGTCCCACTGGATCCATTTGGAGGCTCATGGGCCTCTGATTCCCAACCACCCTCCCCGTCCAAGGTGTTTAACCCACCATGTGTCATATACCACCCCTGTCTGCTGTTTTCTGTGACTTATCTGTCTGCAAATACAATCTATCCTACCCAACATACCTACAGCCCTTCCCCAACATTCAACTCTCACCTTAAAAAAAAAGGGCATCTGTCCCACAAAAAAATCATTGCCCCATACATAATTCTACATTTTGCCATCATGTCCAGTGATGTAAAGCAATCTACAACCAAATTACTCTACAAATGTATGTTGCCAGCACCCCTCCCTGTGGGGTGTGAGGCTGTAAATTCCATATTTCCACATTAGTCACAGCTGTTGCTGCAGAAGAAATGTAGAGCTATGGTCCTTTCCTACACCCATCCTGCACATCCCTAGCTAGTTTTCCTAATGTTTTACCCCTTGCTTGCCCCCATTTCACCATTTTCCTAGCACCCATTTTTTTCTTTTCTTTATTCAAAATTAGTGCGGGTGTAAGTGGGAATAAGCACTTAACCATCTATTAGCATTGCTTAGCTTTGAGCAAAACCACTCAAACCCGCTTACAACTGCTTGAAAGTGCTTTAATCACGTTGTCTCCATCAGCCCTTGTTCTGCCCAGCAAGAAAATAATCAGCCCTACCAAGTCTTGAACCCAGGATGTTGTGCACTACAATCACAGCAACATACCACTACAACAACTGAGCTGTGAGGTGTTGTAATGCTTTTACAAACATATGCACTATGGCCATTTAAAACTAATGCAAAAAGTCATCACTACCAAGATCTGAACCCAGGACCCTGTGCACTACAATCACAGCAACATACCTCTACACCATCTTAGCTGTGGAAAGTTGTGATGCTTATACAAACATATCATGCACTACAGTCATTTAACATAAGGGGAAAATATACATGCCTGGCAACCCTTAAACCCAGGACCCTGTGCACTCCAGTCACAGCAGCTACCACTATTCCACGAGCTGTGAGAATTAGAAATGCTTCAGTAAGTATATCATAAAGGAAGGTCATCCAACATTAGGGAAATACCTGTGGAATTAGTACTGTCACATACATATATATATGTTTATACATACATACACACACACACATATATATATATATATACATATACATATATATATATATATATATATATATATATATATATATATATATATATATATATATATATATATATATATATAAATATATATATATATATATATATATGTAGAGAGAGAGAGAGAGTTCTGGGAAGACTGACATCAGAACATAATAGCATATATATGAATGTCGGATATCATATCCTCCAGGGTATTACTGTGAATGCAAAGCCTTCTGCACTATCAACCAACATAAGTGTGTTACAGCAAATAGAGTTTCGCTATTTTTGGGCCATTATCCCTCAGTAATGTGTGCCATTGTCCAGATGTCCTGCTCTAACAGGTTGAGAGGTATGCCTAAGCAGCAAGAGTGTAAGCACAGTGTGCCATACTGACACAGAACAGAAATGCATATCCGGTATTAGCTGTGCACATTTATGTATTAGTAGGTGTACCTGGAAGCCTCAAAACAACAGACATGAGTTACAAAACATCAGGTAAATAAGCTGTACATGTTGTATATGTGTGTAATCTTAGTTTCAGTGCATCAAATAGACATAAATGTCTACAGCTACAGGTTGTTGCATTGCCATGACACAGAAATGAGCACTAGAATAAGCATGATAACCAGGTTGAAATTGGAGAAGTGTCCAACTGTTTTATGACTTTGTGTCCTGTCTACAACAAGCATCTATATGAGCACCTACATAACTGTATGGACTCAGCAATACCCGACTCGTAAAACCCGCCTCCACCAAGGTCGAGTAATCCCCTTTGGTGGACGTGTACAAATTGGACACATTCACCAAGGCTGCAGACAGGTTAAGTGAAAACATCACTCCCCTGTCTCCCCATCAGTATAGATTAATATGCACAGCACCCGTCCACCTCCCCTTCTCATCAGGGAGCAGGTCCATAATGCCTACTTAATGCCAACAAAATTAAGTCTCCATGGGACCTGATAACATCCCTGTCTGCATCCTAAATGAACTCATTTGCAGGAGATGTAACATTTCTGTAGCATACCTCACATCCTGTCAATACAAGAAATCTGGACCAAGCCTGACAAAAATGGGGGGAAAAAGGCCCAAAAATAGTGATATATTTTAAATATTACCCTTACAAGCTTAGAAAGTAGAGTAACAAGATTTGTTTTAACATACATTTACTGCAAGATTTGAAGTCTGAAACTCAAATGTATGTCAATATTTATTGACTTCAATCCTCAGATCATCCTAGTAATTTGTCAGACAAACAGAATTTATGAGGAACAGACTGAAAATGTGAGCCAAAACTCTAGACATTCTGCGAATATCTGTATAGTTGAGAGGTATGTTCTGTAGGAGTTGACACTATGATATACAGGTGAACAGCAGTAATGTGTACATGGGTGCAAGGTGTGCTAGGTGAAGGCCCATCACCTACTAACAATACTCATGTATCCCAAAGGTGTATATTAGTAGTAACATTAAGTGGAAATGGTTGCAATGCATGCTGTTGAGGGCCTGTCCAGAGTGTGTATATTGTGGTCTGACTGTCTGTCATGCATGACACCATTCGGATATTGCGAGGTCTGTGTCATGCCTTGGTGCTACCTCACGTGTGTGTGTGTGTGTGTGTGTGTGTGTGTGTGTGTGTGTGTGTGTGTGTGTGTGTGTGTGTGTGTGTGTGTGTGTGTACCAGCAAGCCTTATAGTGCAGGCATTAATTTACATATGCTGTCTTCCCCTCACAGGTGGACATGGGGGTCAGGGTCCCTCCTGCACATAACCTGATATCAGTGTCTCTGCGGACTCTGATGATGATGATGGTGGTCATAGTGAGGCACAGGTAGGGCTATCAGGGGCTGAATCTGTGCCATTAGTTGGCATCCCACTGTCGACCACAATATCCCCGCACAGTCACAATGCCCACACATACCCAGTTCCCAGCAGCCACAGATAATGGACAGTTGGTGGGTGGTGGCATAGAACAGGCTAGTGTGGTCACTGTGGCAAGTGTGAGTGTAGACACTAGCCATAGCCAGAGAGTGGGTGAGGTCCCACACAAGTGGATGGACAGGGGTACTCAAAGGAGGACTGCTGCCCATCAAGGCCTTGTCGCAAGTGCCATAGCAGGTGTCACCAGACACATGTTTCGGACCATCATGGCGGCACAGGCATGTTTTGACCGCAACACCAGACACTCAGGCTCTTGGATGCAACTCTTCCTGCCATGTCTGATGACCTACATGACCTTGCTGAAGCCACATATTATAATAGTGAGGTCATGGATACATGGTGGGGAGAGACACTGGCAATCTTCGACCATGGAATGCCTGATCTGGAGTGTGTGGTGGGAGATGGGCATCGGTCATGTGGACAAAGGTCAACACCAAGATCAGCTGAGGGTCCACAGGGCTGTGCACATTCACACTCCCATAGTGGCAGTGCCACCAGTACTACCAAAGGGGGGTGCTGTCTACACCACAACAGAGAATGCCATGGGCACATGGTCCTAGACAGTCCGGTCAAGGACATGGATCCAGCAGACAGCAGTCACCATCGGGGAATAGTACTGCATCTGGCCTTGGACCTGGAGGTGCCAGTGAGACCCCTGGCAGGACCAGTCCCCGTGTCCATGGCCAGAGGTGGTGAACTGTACACCTTGCCATGTACGGTCCACAGCTGTCTAACATACCCGTGTGTAGGGCAACCACATGGTGGGACTGTATGCATACAAACACACACACATCTCTATCACAGGCAGGTCACCACCAGACATACACAACACCTTTGCACAGCCCATTTAGAGAATACCCCTCCAAACACACACACATGATGTCAACCATATGGCCCAGCCTAAGCCTCTGGCAAACCCACACCACACCCTGTGCATATGATGATACCTGTCATCTATACCATTGATACAGGGGCATGCTAACATGGGTCTGATGCACAGGGTGAATATAGTACAGTGTAGCTATGTAATGCTGTGTAAGGTGCTGTCTGCTTGATTTGTTATGGTCACACATCAAAGTGTATGTACCTTTTAGCCATGATGCAGTTTTGGTGTTAATACTGATAACTGAGTGTAGTCTGACATGCTGTACTCAGTGTTCCAGGTGTCTTTTTATCTGCAGGCTGTGGCCCTGCAGACATTACCAATGGGGAGTATGGTTAAGTGGAAACACATTCTCCATTTCATAGCCAATGTACAGCTGCATATGTACAGGTTTACCAGGTGTGCATGCATGGAACAGTGTGTGAGGGACACTGTTGGCAGGCAATGTGACCTTGCATACATACCCCTTGTCACAGCCACCTAGCCTTCATACATGTCACCTCAGTGTTCTGTAGTAGCACAGGCTCATACATACAGAGGAGGTTACTGGAGTACTGGCACTAGGTCCCTCACAAGCCTAGCTATGACAGTAACCCCAACAGATTCACCTATCTTGTGGGCACACAGTAGTCACAGGGCCTTCTTATGTCTACATATTGCACACACATAGACAACAAGCAATGTGTGTGTGACAGTATCAGTTGTGGAGTGTGGAACACAAGTTGTAGTAATGTGACAGTTGGCAGTGCATAGCATGCCCACGGCAAGTGCAATACACAGGATGTCCTCTGATATGCTAGTATGACAACTTCTTTGTGTGACATTACCTTTGCTTATAGTATTTCTCATGACATTAAGGTGCTTCTGATGTGCAATCACTTCTCTTTGCAATCAGTACAGAACTATATGACTTGTTTCTTGTCCTACAGTTCTGAGACCTCTTTTAACTGTTTCAGTTGTCATCACAGGTTACACCTTGCCAAACGAACTGCAGCCTGTAGGGTGATTTAGACATACCACTCAACTGTACAGTCTACACAGACTGTCCTGATGCATGCCACATAGTCCATTTTATCATACACCTGTGTCTCACTGGCAAATTGTTGCCATACCATTACGAGCTGAAGTCATAACATAATGGCAGACATTATGAGTTGCACACTTCATACCATTCAGACCATCTATGCTAATGGAAACCCTTAATATGAAAGGCAAAAACTATCACCATTATATGTTTGTAGGAGCAATATTTGACAGATGTCCCTATTATGTGGCCTTTGTTACCTCATTATACATTATATATGGCTTTGTAAACATTCCTTGCACCAAGAGCTTGAGAGGTATGGGTACAGATGGTGGCCATACCTCTGACCTCTGCATATGTGTGCAGATTATCCTGATCTCTGACACATGATTTCTTTACATCGTTCATGAAAATGTGGTTTTCTGGCCAACATTAGGTAAAATCAAGACAGGCTGACATTGTAGACTAATTACAGCTATTTCATGTAACAACACATACCCTTTGGAAGGTGCATTCAATTGCATGACCTGTTCCGCTATCCATTTCCCATGTGTGTCACAGCAATATGTGACGGGTGTGCCCAATGTTTGCTGTTTGCCCCAGCTTCACATATGGCATTCACCTGCTGTCTGTGAGTGGTCGGGAGGTATGTTGGTGGCTGTAACACAGGTAGACTCCTGCAAGGTGATTTAATACAGTGATAGAGTAACAGACTATTTATCAGCATTATGTGTCAGACAGGTATGAGGTCTGCTGGTACCATGTCTGCCACTACAGTAACTGTGACATATTTGGAAATGTGTCTCATAAATGCCCATTGTTAAGGGACACAGACAACATATTGGTTGCAAACATCTGGATATTCCATATACATATGTACTGATGGCTGGTATGGCCTGTACAGTTTAACATGGTGCATGTATGGCAGATGCTATTAACTGGGTCTGTAAAGTAATGTCATGTGGGGGGGGCAGTCAACAGGCCATAAAATGGTATAACCAACACAACAGGTACAGGGAATATGCTTCACACACAAACACACACAGTACTATAGTTGCCAGTACTGGGATTAGAACCCCTGCCTACCTAATTAATTGTACTGTAGTATTACACAGGTATTGCACATGCCACAGAACTTATAGGGCTGAGGAGTGTATACAGGTACTTCTATGGTGGATGACATCAGCAGGCCTTGTAAAGAGGGCAATGGGAAGTGTACTGGGTGGAACACACATCAAAATGGTAAAACCCACACCCCCAGAGAATATGGCCTCAGCCAAACACACACATGCAGAGAATATACACACACACACACACACACACACTATCACAGTTGCCAGTATTGAGTTTAGAACCCCTACCTATTTAGTTGCTGGTACTACAGTGTTACACAGTTATCACACGTGTCACAGAGCTTATTGGGTTGAAGAGTGTCCCAAGGTACTTCTAAGATGTATAATATCACCAGCCCTTGTAAACTATGGCAATGGGAAGGGTACTGGGAGAGAAAGGCCTCAAAATACTGTATCCTACAAACACACACACACACACACACACACACACACACACACACACACACACACACACACACACACACACACGTACACACACTTACATTTGCCAGGACTGAGAGTAGAACTTCTACCTATCGAGTTATTTGTACTATACTGTTATGTGTTTACTGAATGCGACATAGAGCTTATAGGGCTGAGAGTTGTCCAAGAGTACTTCTAAGGTGAATGACATCAACAGCAATTGTAAAGTAGGGCACTGGGACATGTTGTGGATGGGAAGGTCTGCAGAACACTTTATCCTATAAACATACACACTTATACAAAAACTTACACAGACACACACACACCCACACATTTGCCAGAACTGAGAGTAGAACCCTTGCCTATCTAGTTATTTGTACTATAGTGTTACACATTTATCACACCCGCCATACAGCTTATAGGGCTGAGGCCTGTCTGAAGGTACTTCTAATGCAAATGACATCAGCAGACCTTGTAAAGTAGGGCAATGGGAAGTGTACTGGGTGGGAAAGTCCTAAAACTCGTATACCTACACACACTTCCATATGCCGGGACTGAGATTAGATCCCCTACCTATGTAGTTATTTGTACTATAGTGTTATGTATTTATCACATGGGCTACAGAGCTTATACAGCTGACATGTGTCCAAAGGTACTTCTAAGGTGAATGACATCAGAAGAGCTTGTAAAGTAGGATAATGGGAAGTGTACTGGGTGGGAAAGGTCAAACTGTCACAAACACACACACACACACGTGCATATGCCAGGACTGAGATTAGAACCCTTACCTATCTAGTTATTTTTACTATAGTGTTATGCAGTTATCACACAGGCTACAGGGCTGACAAGTGTCCAAAGTTACTTCTAAGGTGAATAACATCAGCAGGACTGCTAAGGTAGAGCACTGGGACATGTTGTGGGTGGAAAGTCCTCAAAATACTTTATCCTACAAACACATACACACACACACACATTTGTTGGAACTGAACATAGAACCCCTGCCTATCTAGTTATTTTTACTATACTGTTATGTAGTTATTGCACATGCTGTGGAGCTTATAGGGCTGAGAGCAGTCCAAAGGTACTTCTAAGGGGAATAACAACAGCAGGACTGCTAATGTAGGACACTGGGAAGTGTACTGGGTGGGAATGGCCTAAAACTCTTTCGCCTACACACACACACACAGACATACACACACACATACACACACACACACACTTACTTGCCAGGACTGAGATTAGAACCCCTACCTATCTAGTTATTTGTAATATACTGTTACGCAGTTATCACATGCCCTAAAGCACTTATAGGGCTGACAAGTGTCTAAAGGTACTTCTAAGGTGAATGACATCAGCAGATTTTTTTGAAATAGGGCAATGGAAAGTGTACTGAGTGGGAACAGCTTCTTAATACTTAAACCTAGAGACATACAGACACACACACACACACCCACACACACACAAAGGCAGGTGATGGGATATTACAACCCCCACCTCAGTACTATTACACAATGGAGCTCACCTTCATGCTGGCACATGCGACTGGTTACAATTAGTATGCCACTGTTCGCAGCAGGACATCACTCTATGCCATTCAGGGTATCCCTGTGTATGACTCAGTCTGTGTGTATGTGTCTCCCTGTGTGTCTCTATCTCTCTCTCTAGCACTATCTGTCTTTCTCTTCCCCGTGTGTATGTGTGTGTGTGTGTGTGTGTGTGTGTGTGTGTATGCTTGACATATTGTTATATGTTGCCTATATATATATATATATATATATATATATATATATATATATATACACACACATATATATATATATATATATATATATATATATATATATATATATATATACTCTATATCTATCACACACAACAGATGCATATGGGCCACCTACATCTAGCAGAGGACAATCCTGTCTGATGGGTGTGTGTAGAGAAAGTTAAGGTGTACATAGCTGTCTGCATGCAGAGACATATATGCACAATACAGTTATAGAGTCCCATGTAGGTTCCAACATGGGCTGCGATTCTCTAAGTGAGACTCCATTCCAGAGATAGTTGTACTTCGGTCCAGAGTTTTGTGTGCTACAGCCATACCTCTCAAAAGGAAACAGGAAGTTGCTAGAGGTACAGGGTTTGTTTTAGCAGACATTTTCTGACATATATGATGTCTGTCACTAGAATGTACTGTGTCATTACCTAGTGACAGACATCCTCAGATCATTACAGTGCTTTACCAGAGAAATAGAAGATGTATGATGCACGGACCAATATTATGAGCCTAACTATAAACATTCTTGCCAAAAATGACCAGTTGAGAGGTGTGGCTACAGCCAATTGACTGATGAAGCTGTGTAAACAGTCCAGCAACTTGGTGATATACTGGCTGGGGATATCCTGCTTGTGTGGTATTCTTCTTACCTGAAAAGTCATATCCTGGTGTGGGCCCCATACCTCTCAACTGTACAGCTTTGGACAGATTGTCCAGATGTTTGTCTAGAAGTTATGTGCAGTCTACATAAACTTGTGTTTTTATGGCAAGTTAGTTGCAAATAATTAAAGACTGACATTACAAAATAATGACAGAAATTAGTGTTTCATACTTCATAACCTTCAGACAAGTCCTGCTAATGTAAAACCCAGTATTCTACCAACTTTCTCAGTTTGTAAGAGCAATATTTACAACACATGGCTATCATTGGGCTTTTATCCTATTTTTATTTATGACCTTGCCCAGATGTCTTGCTGTCAGAGGTTGAGAGGTATGGGTGTGGGTACAGAGTGCATCTGACTGTGCAGAAATGTCCATTATATGTGTAGTATATTCCACATAGCACTGTGACTTCCAGGTATGTCAGTAGCAGAGCAGTACAGAGTAATGTGGTGAACCACTGACAGACAGTTGTGTATAGGTTGATAGGTTGATATGATGTTAGTAGGGTATTGGCCCTGAAGCCCTTATAACTCACGTAGATGAGAGTGTAGCCCATGTTAAGACATGTCAGCACACAGAGCCCCTGTCCAGCAGGGACACAGGTGGAATCACAGGACTGTATTTTGTGTTTCTCATTTACTTATACAGGGAGCACATAACTAGGGGTATTGAGGTACTTGGCTTGATGTGGAGAAGGAGTGTATTCCACAGATGGGGGAGTGTGTGGGACATGTACAGGTATCTGTCACAGCAACAAGCCATACTGATATCACAGACCAGGTTTATCCTGTGCCTACAGGTTGATCGAGTGGGCCTTGACTTCCAGATGTGCAACAGTCCCATCAAGACAGGGTCCAGATTCCTTTGTATGCCAGACAGGGGTCACCTCAGCTGAGTCTGTATGGAATGGGGTAGATGGACAGTGCTGTTAGCCTATCTGTGTAGGGTAGGTGTTTGGGGTTTGTGTTACAGCCTTAGTGTTTGCAAGACCCTGGTGTGTGGAGTCTGCATTGTCTGTGGTGTGTAGGTTTGTGGAGTTCTCCTGTGTTTTTGCCTCTGAGGTGTCCTTTGTTTGGGTTTTTGTTTTGTTGCAGACCTTCACTTACATGGGTGTGTGTTGTATATTTGCAGCTGATGTTTACTGACCCCTTACACTGCATGGCGCCTATGTTACTGCACAATTTGTTCTGGTGTGCAGATTCTCCATTTGTCTGACCAGTGGTTCCTCTTCCCCTTATGTGTGTCTCTTTGCCCTTCTGTAGTCCAGTCACAGGCTTTGCCCAGAGTGGCTGCTATGTATTTGTAATTCTGATGTTAGTGGGGTAAATGCCGTAACATCACACACAAGGTTGTAGACTTCACACCTTTGAGTGTACCTATTTAGCAGGTTGTCCATCATTGCACCACGACATTTGCTGTGGTCCCCAGATGGTTTGTGTTGCTATATGTTATTATGAGGCTACATGTTGGCCTAGCTGTCAAACCATCACAGACTGACATCTGGCCAGGCCTATGACAGTCAGACAAAGGCCCACACATGGGGACAGGGTGTTAATACTGTTCTGCCAAACATAGACAGTTGGGAGACCGGTTTGGTATTTGCTTGCTTTCTCTTATGGGTATGACATCTGCTTCCCCACTGTCTGCCATGGCTGTTTTGACATGACCCTTTCTTATTTTGCAAATAGTTGACAGGCAAATGCAATGTTAGGACAAGCAGAACAGATATAGAAGGCGTACCTGTGACAAGCAGTACAGGTATACAAAGCATACCTGTGCTCCTTCTGTGACAACCTGTCATTCCAGGGGCATGGATGTTGGCCAGTGACATGTTGTCAGTGCTGACACAGTAAGGTGGCAGCCTTTTATAACCTGGCAGTACACTGACCTTTAGGTACCTGCTGTCCTGCTAGGCAACATACCTCCCGACTTTTTAGAGCCAGACATCTGGACAAAGCCATAAGTACTTTGGGGACAAAGGCCTACATATAGGGACCATTCTTAACTATTGGCCTTACAAACCTAGAAAGGTGATACAATAACAGCTTTTGCATTAGCATGCATTTTCCTACAGGGTATGAAGTCTGAAACTACAATCTGTCATTATTTTCTGACTTTAGTCTTTTGCGATTTGCCAGTGATTTATTTATTTTTTATTTTACATTTGTTGACCGGGATAGTCCGACTGGATGCATGTCCATTTTCAGCGGAGGCCCGGGAAGAAAAGCTCCAAGGGTAAGCAGATACAGCATTACATAATACCAGCATTACATATTACAAACAGACTATTTACAGTGATTACATAAGTAAGCAAGTTAAACAAGTTCCACAGGTTAGAATTAATCCCAAGCGTAAGTCAGGATTAAATTAAATTACACAGTAAGCTGGTTAACAGATTTTTACACATTCTAGAGAGAGTTAGCCAGGCTTGATACATTGACATAGCCAGTTAAGTGCCAAATGTTGTTTGAGTCTAGTTTTAAATTGACCTAAGGTAGAAAGTAAGGTAATATCAGCTGGAAGAGAGTTCCAGGGTCTACTTACAGAGTTTGCAAAGAGAGAGTTATTGGCTGTGTTATTAATTTTGCTAGTCTGAATTAATAGTTTGTTAGAGGATCGAAGCTGTCTAGGATTGTTAGAGGGGCTGATAATATTTTTAAGTGCAGGAGTATTGTCCGGATTATAGAGGATTTTATAGGCCATAATCAGTTGGTTATACTGGATTAGGCTAGGTAGTTCAAGCCACCGAAGCTAATTTAGATTGATGCAATGATGTGTCCTAAAAGGCAGCCCAGTGGCAAACCTGGCAATGTGGTTGTAGCAAATTGAGAGTTTGTTAAGGACAGTCTTGTTTAAATTCGAGAGTAGAGGGGATGCATACAGAAGGGTTGAAAGAAAGTGAGAGTGAGCTATGGCAATTTTAGCTGGAGGGGTTAGGAAGGCTTTTATTCTGTAAAGTGACCCTAGTTTTTTACTGATGGTTTTGATAGTTTGGTTAACACGTAGGTCAAATTTTAGATTATTATCTATGATGACACCTAATAGTTTTGTAGAGTGGTCAGGGTAGATTATTGTGCCATCATTTGAATTTATGGTAAAGGTGAACGTGGTAGACCTACGTGTTGGTGAAAATAACAGCATTTTAGTTTTTTGGGATTTAGGATCAGATGACATTCAGAAAGTCAGTTTTCTATTGCATTAAAGGTGGTCTGCGTAGCTGACCATAACTCTAGTGGAGATGTGGCCGAGCAAATCAGAGTAGAGTCATCAGCATATTGGATACAGCTGACTTTTGGGATGACAGTATAAATAATGTTAATGAAGATGGAGAAGAGCAAGGGCCCTAGTATAGAGCCTTTTCGTACTCCAAGGGTGTTAGGTAGAAGATTAGAGAGTTTGTTCTGCCAGAGGACACCCTGCTGTCGACAATTCAGGTAGGATTGAAACCATTGAAGGGCTCTAGTATCTAGACAGAATGTTTGCAGGGTGTGGATTAAAAGTTGGCGATCAACCATATCGAATGCCTTGGAAAAATCCAAGAAGAGGGCTGAGGATATATAATTATTGTTGCGATTATGGTTTATGGTGTTGGTAAAGGCTAGGAGGGCTGAAGTAGTGCTGTGATGAGGATGGAAGCCATGCTGAGTGTCTGCCATAAGGTGATTCTGGATTAGGTGATGCATGAGTTGTCTATGAATACATTTTTCCATAATCTTTGCAAGTGGAGAGAGAATAGCTATTGGCCTATAATTGGAGAATTCAGTAGAGCTGCCTCCTTTGTGAAGTGGGATTGCATAGGATATTTTCCAGATGGTGGGAATTTTAGCTTCTACTATGGTTCGATTGATTAGTATTGAGACGGGGTAAGAAATAGCATCAGCTGATTTTTTAGGTACTCAGCAGGGAGTTCATCAGCAGAAAGTGTAGTGGGTTTTAATTTTTTGATCAAGGTACGGATAAGTGAAGTGGCGACTGGTTGGAAGCTGAACTTGAGTAGGTTTCTAGGGGTGGTACTTTCAGGACCAGGGGAGCTAAGAGGTAGTTGGCTAGCTAGGGCTTGAATTGTTTCAGTAAAGAATTGGTTAAAACTGTCAGAAACATCTTCAGGGGTTTTATCAATAGTAGCAGCAGGGATTGGGGTTGAAGTTTGTCCAGGATGTAGTAGATTATTTAAACCTGCCCAAAACTTCTGAGGGTTATTTTGATTTACTGTCTGTAAATTACAGTAGTATTGTTTTTTGTCTTGTAAAATGGATTTTTTAGTTTTGTTCCTGGATTGCCTGTATTTAATGTGATCTTGGGGTTTTTTAGAAGAACGCCATAAAGCCCATGCTTTGTTTCTAAGGGTAATTTTAAATTTAGACACTTTAGAAAGCCATGGCGTAGTTTTTGCCTTTGTTCTCTTTGAACGAACAGGTACATGCAAATCAAGGATCTCAAGGAATTTGTTGTTAAAGGGGAGGTGTTTTAGAATAGACCAATTACATGAGTTTAGTTCTTGTTGGAATTTGGCAGAGTCAAAGTTTTTATTGTTTCTAACCTTTCTGAGTAAGGGTTTTTGGGAATTAATGGCTTTGTGCTTAATTACATATGTGAGAAGGTGATCGCTTAGGCCATCAGGGAGGGTACCAGAGGTGTACAGTTGAGGGTGACTATTTGCCAGATGAAACACAATTTCATGATAAAGAGACCATAAATATGATGCAAACCTCTGGACATTCTGCAAAAAGTGTGTACAGTTGAGGGGTATGCTAGGCACTGTGTAGGTTACTCTGAGCTGTCCATATGTGTGGCCCCCTATCCCTGACCTTCAGCTGTCTTGCAGTAACAGGTATTGACATCTGGACAGTGTGTACAACTCCTACTATAGCTGTATTTGACATGCAGAATAGTTGGCACTGCAGTTCTTAGAACATGGACTGTCAATCACAGTAATGTACCTAGGCCACTAAGACATGACAGCCAGGAGTAAGTGCAGGCCACATACTGACAGTATTGATCACACATATACATAGCTCATTGACCCCTGCATATTGTGGCATGCAACAAGTTATCAAGTTGATTGGGACAGCCCTGGGAATGTGTGCTCTGCTGCTGATACCTTACAAACATTACTGCTACTGCATTCTGTAGGAAAACGGGTGTGTGTGGGTGGGCACACCTGTCAATTGTTCACACTGCACAGACTGTACTGATGTTCCCTTTACATTTTGGTTCCATTTAGCATAGTATTGTGCCTGTCTTGGAGACTACAGGCATATCACTAAAGACCAAGCAACACTGATACTGAACAAGTGTTTAATAAAACAAAGCTTTCAGGTCAAACAAACCTGAAAGCTTTGTTTTATTAAACACTTGTTCAGTATCAGCGTTGCATGGTTTGTTTCATACTGCATCCAGTCTTGGTTTTATGAACTAAACTTTGTTCTGCAACTATATCACTAAAGACCACAGGTTAGAATGTAATGGCAGACATTTAGGTTTCAGGCTTTTTACTCATCAGAGCCTTACTGCAACTGCAAGACCTGCTGTGATATCACTGTCTAAGACTGTATGGGAATATTTCTTCATTGTCCCCATTTGGGCCTTTGCCATACATTTCTTTATGTTTTTCTACAGCTGACTTGCTGCGTGAGGCTGAGGTGTGAGTATGGGACCCCCACATTGACATCCATGCATGTGACCTATGATCCCTAGTTAGCACCCCACATATACTACTGTGAGATTTGTCACCTAGGGGACTACTGCATACTCTAGGGAAGCCAGTATTGGGCAGACATTTCCTGTTGTACCACATAGTTGTCAGTTGTCTGCTGCTATCCCGGTAGGCCACCCTATTCCCTTGCATGCATGCAGCAATACCACTGCTATGCTACCACAACGCATTACTCCATTCATTTATTGTTAAGAAAACTGACTTACCTTGTGCCTGCAGCAGTTGTGAGGACATACATGAGGGCTGACTCTGTCAGATGCACGCACTACACAGCCTATACATGGTAAGATGCAGGTAGTGCGGTGTGTGTGGCATCCATTTTACTGTGTGTGCGAGTCAGAGAGAGGTGTCAGTCCATGGGTCCCTAAAGTGTCAGTGTGTGTGCTACACATTGCCTCTTTATCAAGGCCTGGGCATATTGGGCACACCTCTGTCTGCCTACAGAAGCAGACTCAGGGGGTTCCTCCTCCGAGTCCCCCTGTGCCTGTGGGAGCCTTGGCATGGTGGGGGGCTGTGTGGGCCTTCCCTGTGATGTTCTAGCAGCAGCTGTTTCTGCAGGATCATATTGTGTAGCATGGCAAATACTATGAACATGTACGCACATGTGGCTAGAGAGTACTGCAGGGCTCCACCAGATATGTCAAGGCAGTGGAACTATGACATGAGCATCCCAAACACACACTCTATAATGATCCTAGTTTGTACGTGTGCCTCATTATGGTGTTCTTCAGTGTGTGTGTGTGTGTGTGTGTGTGTGTGTGCACGCATTTCTGATGGGTGTCATCATCCATAGGTCCACTGCATAGCCAGCATCCCCCACCAGATGGCCATATGGAATGTCCCCCCAGGAAAATGCCTGGTACAGCTGTGAGGCTTGCCAGATCTGGGAGTCATAACTACCAGGGCTGCCAGCACACAGATTCATGATAATGCCCTGGGCATTGCACATGACCTATCAGCTGATGGAGTGTTAGCCCTTGCCGTTGACATAGACTCTCCCTCTTCACCGGGTGGCGCCTTGGTGTGGATGCGCATGCAGTCTATGGCACCCAGTACCTCTGGGTAGTCTGCTACATGGTGGAAGAGATGCATATTACTGGTCCTCTCCTCACGGTGCTGGGGAAATATATGTAATCACCGGCATGTGTTTGCATGACATCCAGGAACTGGTGAAGTACCCTGGATGCAGATGCCTGTTAGACACCCATGATGTCCCCAGTAGGTCTTTGGAAGGTACCTGTAGGTAGTATTCTTAATGCTATACACACCTTGGTTTCAACTGGGATGGGTTCCCCTCTGTTGTCTCTGGGTCTGAGGTCAGGCCGGCACAGCTCACAGAGTTGCTGAAGTAAGTCCCTGTCCACCCTGTAGCACTCTAGTATCTCCAGATCATGTAGCCCCTGGTACTTTACCCTGGGTCTGAACACTCTTCTCCTCCTTCTCAATCTGGGGTGGTTGTCAGCATTATCCTCCTCACCTCTCTGTCTCTAGCACATACTGAAGTATCAAAGTGACAGCAGCCCCTAACATTATTTTGTGAGTTAAAATTCCCCCGAGTGTGTACACCAATGGTGCAGTGTTTTTGGGAAAACCAGAACGAACGGTGTTTGCATAGTTTATACTGGTGTGCTGCAAATGCTGCCTGTGTGATTGGCTGACTATGATACAGTCCACCTGCCAGCTGTATTATTTGTATTTGAGTGCCTTTATTCTGCTATTTCCCATTTTTTTTCTTCCCAGTTCTACCCCTTTTAAGCCCTGCGGCATGCTGTGCAAACCTGCTGCTGAAATGTAAACACTTCTGCTAGTTCCTGTTGTTTTTTTTTCTGTTGTGTTTAAGCCCTGTGGCATGCTGCACAAACCCATGTAGCTATAGTAAACACTACTGAGCAGAAAGAGCCCTCCCAGAGATGCGAACATGCTCAGCATTTCTTGAACTAGCTCAGACACACCCCCTTGCTTAACTGAGCACAAATAGAGGCTACAGAGCTCCAATGTGCTTACACCAAGCATGACACACCCCCTTTTCATGTCAGCTGCTTCCCCTGCTTACACAACAGCATTATAGCTCCTACACAGTTCAGACAGACACGGTCTTCCATTTTGCTGTTCAATAAATTTAGCTCATTTGCATACCCCACTGCCTTAGTCCTTTGTACACCACTACACCGGAGCCTATCTCCTTAGCTACCAGTGTTACCTGTTATTGTTTTGGTTCTGCATGCTACCCACTATAATGGCAACATTCATATTTCACATTTTTTATTTTCTGCACAATCTCATTTGTGTGCCACTGTGCTATGCTTAAATGGCCAAAATTGGCAAAAAAAAAAAAAAAGAACTTTGATTTTTATAATTTTGGAACAGTTTTCCATGCCAACGGCCATATGTTTGGCCATTGGCATGCCTAATAGTCATAATACATGCTTTACTTTAAGCTATCATGCCCCCATTTTGATTTTTGCAGAAATGTACACGGTTAGTAACCAAATACATTTCTGCAGTGGACACTGCTCTGACTCGGATGCCTGCCTGCTTACTGAATTGCTAATTCACCAGCAAATGGGGTAATTAGCATTATTCAGTGGTGTTTGTGTCAGAATAGTGATGGCAGGCTCATGCACGCCCCTAGCCTTGTTTACTGGATCACTCGGCATCCATATTTCGTGCAATAGCTGCTACACTATTCTGACACGGAGATTTTGCTTTATTGAATCCCAGTTACAATATTTGCACTTCCACTTGATGCCTTTAAGGCCTTTGATAGAATTAACTTAGGCTTTTTTCAATTATGGTGTATTTTGACATCAAACACATACACCCGCATGTATTTTGACATACCACAAGCTTTTATAAATTTAATAAAAGTTTTATATACCAATGCCTACACAACTTTATATATAAATAAATCTCATGCCTCCCCAATAAAAATTATAAATGGAACAAGACAATGTTGTTCACTATCCTCGTACTTAGTTAATACACACACACACACACACAGTCGCTTTTTCTTCTCATAACACAACAAACTTTCCATCATATTCCTGTAATAAACAAGACAAAACTTGTGCTGACTACTTTTGCTGATGACCTAAATCTCTGTTTTATTTTACCTAATACTTATCTTCGAAAAAATCTTACAATCCATTGCGATATTCTCAAAACTTTCTAATTATAAACTAAATTTGAATAAATCCTCTATTTTTTCATTAAATCCCAATTACAATCAAACCAGCTACTTGCCAGAAACTGTGGTTAAATTAAAAGATTTGCTAAAATATCTAGGGATAACTTATCAGGACTTAAGTCTGTTTTGCCAAAACAATTTAATGTAACTACGGAAAACCATTGAACAAGATATCTTTAGATGGAATAAATTAAAATTTCCTTTGTTGTCAAAAGTGGCAATTATCAAGATGAATATAATACCAAGAGTCTTATTTCATCAAATGCATCCAATCGAATAATTCCAAACAAAATTTTCAACACTATTAAAAGTCTGTCTAGATTCTTATGGGCACCCAAATCGCTATTTATTAGTCACCAAAAACTGGTTTATCCCGAAAAGGTTGGGGGTTTGGGTCTCCCAGACTTTAAGCTCCTTTATGATATAATAAATGCTAGCATAATTACAGCAATATCAGATTATAATCCAACCAAAACTGAATGGAGCCCAATCTTAGTTAAGGTCTGGAATAATCATGTAGTTAACTATAATTATAATCCTAAGGCCTTACCTTTTCTCAGCAAGAAAAATATCAAAGAAATTAAAATAAATAAATATGTAAAAACAAAATAATATCTTTACAAAAAGTAATCAAATCACTTAATTTAACAATTCCATACAACATTTTATAATCAATTCACTTCAACCCAAATTTTAAACTAAATAATTTAACGCTTAACCTAAACAAGAATCCATTAATCAAAGAAAAGATTTTACAAGACATTTATATGTATAAAACCCCTTTAATTAATGGATTGAGAAATGCTTGGAAGCTACCTAAAAATGATTTGATCAAGCTGAGACAGATGAAGGAAATTACTTCAGCCCTACTAGAGGACTCAAATGTTAATGACAACAATATAAGGCTATGCAGGATGTTATGAATATGTTTTGTGATGCCCCTGCACTGGCCCAGTAATCAAGGAACCCCAATCCTCACCACTTGAAACAGCTAGGAGAGATGCACACTGAGAGGATGACAAGTACACACACAGTAAAGTGCAATTCCCTTAAGAGCACACACAGACCACAGTCAGTCTGGGGCTGGTTTCTCCCTCTTTCTCCAGATCCCCAGTAAGACTCCCCACTGGCACAGCTACAGAGTTAAGATCTCAGCTGAGGGGCCAAGTCAAGACCTCCAGCATCCTCTCTGTCCAACCAGTGCTTCATGTCCCTGCCCAAGTAGCTGATACACAAACACTTGGAGATTTGGTTAACATACAAACACACACACCTGGGAAAGGCAAATTTACTAGCTATGCCCCCTTCTGCCCAGACTATAAGGTAGTTTCCACTGCCACCAACCCCTACTTATCAGCTATTATAAGGCCCTTACAAAAGGGGTCCAATCCTACTGTGTAATGTTACTATTATCCAAATGGTAGTCTGACCAAGGCTTGCAAGGCTATTTAGCAGCAGCCTGTACAGTGTCACCAAATACATATGCAAGTACTATAAGACCTTAAATATGTCTCACAAATATCAGCCACAAAGATAGGTTTAAATATATTTAATAATAAATAATAAAAGAACAAGAAAATAATAAACATGTATTCACAGTGACTTCAGAGTTCAAAATCACAGGACATATTTAAAACAACATTGCAGAACAGTCTCAAATAAAGAAAAAAAACATATACGCTATGTTTTACTATATTCCTATCTGAATCTAAAAAAGTTACTATGCCCTAAAAACAAACTTACACCAAGGCAAGTGCAAAAAGTGGTGATGAGTGGATGTTTCTAGGTCAAAGACAAGATACAAAATGCATAGTTTCTCTCTGAGAGAGTTCTTAAATTAATATCAAATATTACTACTGGGTTAGCTTGGATGACATCACTTTTTGTCACCTGACTTCAGTTCCCAAGCTAACCCCCCCCACTGTAGCATTTGACATCTCCTTGTGAAAAAATACATAGCCTTCAGATGTTTGCAGTTGCTAGAAGGCATAAAACAATAAAACACTTACAAAACAATGCAGAAGGCAGCCTAGTTCTAGATATCCTGTCTCCTTGCTGCATTGAAACTAACTTTTAAAACACAACCGTAAAACAATTTAATTTCAACCTATTTTCTTGAGGTTTTGCAAGTTAATTTCATATGTTCCAGTTTCTACTATTAAAACATACATTTGCACAGGTATACAGTTTATATGGATTTCTGTTATAAGTCAGCAGGGCATGCTGTGGTTACATTTTAGCTCAGTACATAATATACAATTCTGTATAAATCATATCAATATTCACACAAATGACATACAATTATTTACAACATTCCAGATAGCTGGGTTGGCAGCGTGACACCTTTGTCCAGAAAACAAAATGATATCAAGCACGTATAAATTAATTGTAAATGTCAAATACCCAGATTTTATTCTAATTGCTGGACCAAATTAAGACAAACAATTTACAACAGTCAGAAAACCAAGTCGTTCCAATTATCTCTTAAACTTCTTCCTTTTAAAAAAAACTTTTATATAACCAGCTAATGATAAATAATGCATACTTAACTCCTGTGATACTTAAAAAATATTACTTCACACCCCCACTAAATTGTTCATACTGTAAAGATCAAAAAGTTGATATCTTGCACATCTTCAGGAGTTGTAAATGTTCATGTAGATTGTGGTGTTCATTAAATGTCAAAGTAGAGAAAACTGGTTATAAGAAGTCCACTGTCTCCTGAGAGTTCACAGTCTTACCCCCCATATTGTTTTAACCGAGCAAAACATACATGTTCTGATTACCCTGTTTTCATTATTGAAATTCTATGTAACACAAAAACTGTCATGAGAGGTCTAAAATGCCATGGGATGGTTTTAAACAAGTGTCAATTAAATATATAAGAACTCACAAGGTTATAACAAATAACCAAAGCAAATGCTCCTACTACTTACAGTTCTACAGTACACTCCTTAATCATATACTACAATAAATTTAGTATTTATTTTCAATTAACTACAAGCTGCACCAACTTTGAAATAGACATGGTATGAATGATCTAAGCTTTAAGATTTTTCCTTACACAGATTTTCCACATATTAAATTATTGTAGATATATAACACTTGTACATAGTTTCTATATTACTGTTTTCTTTTCCAGTGTGTTAATGAAATTATCTGTTTGTAAAATACTCATCACATGGTTGACAAAGTCTGTAACTGTGAAACTGAAGTTTAAAAAAAATTTTTAATAAAGCTATTTGAAAAAAAAATATGGTGTTAGAAGAAGCCAAAGGATTGCTTTGGAAATACTGCTTCTAAGCCGAGACAGAGGTGGACTAGGCATCCCCAACCTGAGACCATACAACATCCCTCCCTTATAGTGGCATTATGCAGCATAGCAAGTTAGAAAGATTATGTTAGCCAAGCAGACTCTATTGCAACAGAATAGAGACCAAGAAATCAGTCTTTGCCTCAAAGAAAAAAGGGGGGGCTAGATCTCTGAAAAAGAGGTAGCAATTGGCTTCAACCGGTGAACTGAAAAAGAGAAATCAAAGGGTGCTTGCAACTGAAGTTTAAAAGGTCAGGAAAATAACTTATAAAATGAGTATAGACAAAGCTAGAAGCATTTAAATGGGAAGACCTGGACATGGAACAAAGCTGCATGCCTTAGGATACATTTAAAACATTTTAATTAGATGCTGGGAAATTTTATTAGATATATGAGTCTTAAGGAAATGTATAATGACATTAAGAAAGCTATATTTTCCCATCTTGAATTACCATGTTTGGTAGAATTTGGACAGGATTTGCAGAGGAAACCTCTGAGAAAAAATAAGGGATTGATATCTAAATTGTATAAGGCAGTTCAGTAAATAAAAATAAATTGAAGGTAAATCCAAAATTGATGAAGGACAGAGAGCAAATACTGAACAGTCAGTTAAGAGAGAATCAGTGGTTAGAAATATATAGAGGAATAAAGGTGATACAATCTGCAAATTCTAGATTTTTGCCTGAAAATGCTTGCATAAATATTTTTACACACCATCAAGGCTGGGGAAAATGTACTCCAGTCTCTCTGAAGTATATTATAGGTATAATACAGCTAATGCAGGGAACTGGACTCATATATTCTGGTCTTGCCCCAAATATGCTGAGTACAAGGAAGAATTGCAGGCCCTGATAGAAGAAATATGACTAGGCACAACAGAGGTAATGCAATGCCAAGGCTTTTACTTTATGCAAATAGCACCAATATATATAAAGGTAGGACAAAAAAAACAGCTATTGGGGACAATAATGTTAGCCATATATAAGGCAATCGCAAGAAGATGGAAGAAACCAGAAGTGCCAAAGTTAGATTCTTAGGAGCTTGATACAAGAAATAGCAGATAAAGAAAGAGTATTAATGGAAGGGAGATTTAGCCTAAATAGGTTTAAATAAGAGAAATGGTTGAAGCTCAAAGGACTCTCCATGGGGTAAAAGAAAGAAGAGATTATAACCATGTACTATGAATTGATTGTATAATAAAAGAGCTTTCATTTAAACCCAATTCACCTAACTTGGACAAAGGCTAAAATACTGATAACATAACTAGGGGGCCTATGATAAAAAAAATAGATGAAAAATATTTTCTATTTATATTGTTTCCTATCTGCCTGGCTGCTCATAGGTTTATAGGTAGGTACTAGGCTATCTGCCCGAAGGCATTTATAAGCCTAGCCAGAATGTGTTGGCTTTCGTCGCCCCCTTAGATTAGTTCCCTGTACCTCTGTCCAGCAGAGCCACTGAAGTGATCCCTGGGGTAAACTTTCTGTTTCCTATCCACTCATCAAGGTTTCTCTTGAAGAATGATAGTGAGGAACTCTGCCTAATGTAGATTGGAATCTTGTTCCAAAGCAATGGAAGTCTCTGGGACAGGAATCTATCTCTCCAGCACATCCTATTTATTGTTGTGGTGAGGTTTAGATCCCTAGAGCATGTGGCTCGAGGGGATATGGTTTTCTTTAGGTGGAGCATGTCCATTCTGGGTTGAACATGGCCTTGTATGTCAGACAGAGATCACCTCTGAGTAGGTGGCATGTAACCGAGTACAGCTGGAGTTTCTTCAGTCAAGCTGCATAGGGCATCTGTTTGAGGCCAGTGATCCTCTTGGTGAGGTACTTCTGTGGACTTTCCAGCTGTTGCAGTTGTCTTGTAAGGTACATCCCAAATGGGGTGTTGTACTGTATGATGGGTCTGATGAGTGATGAGTAGGGGGCACAATGACCTCTTTTGATCTGAATGTGAACCCTTTTATGATTAGGTGGGCAACATAGAAGGATTTTCTAACCACTTTGGCAATATGATTATCAAAGGAGAGATTACTATCTATTTGGGTACCCGGATCCCTTATTATGTCTTCCGTATTTAGAGGACTACCACCTATGTGGTAGTTTGTGGGTACTTTGTTTTTCCAAAAGGGATGAGTATGCACTTTTTTGCATTTAGCTGGAGGCCATGATTTTGACACCAGGTATCTGTCTCAGTGAGACCCTTTTGGAGGATGCCTGTGTCAGCCAGAGAGTCAATTATAGCCCCTAGTTTGCAGTCGTCTGCGAACTTGGTCAGCCATAGTCCTCCTGTGCTTGCCTGTACCTCTGAGAAGTATATGCCGAAAAGGAGGGGTTCTAGGACTGAGCCCTGGGGAATGCCACTTGTAACCGGTTTAGAGTCAGACCTGGCTCCCGCAACTCTCATCATGTGGGTTCTGTCCGTGAACCAGTTAGCAACCCATCTTGTGACGTAGGGGGTTATGTTCAGGCTGGTGAGCTTGTCTATAATACCAGAATGGGGAATGGTGTCAAAGGCCTTTGTGAGGTCTAGATAGGCTGTGTGTACCACCTTTCATAGTTTGGTACTAGGCTATGTGCCCTAGGGCATTTATAAGCCTAGCCATAGTGTATGTGGCTCTCGCCACCCCATATAATGATACAAAAGTGTACAAAATAAATTTAGTTTACTGTGCCTCTGTCTAGTAGTGACACAGAGATAACCCCCGGGATAAACCTACGATCACCCATCCATTCGTCAAGATTTCTCTTGAAGAGAGTCAGTGAGGGGCTCTGCCTAACATGGACTGGGATCCTGTTCCAGAGTGTGGGAAGCCTCTGGGTTATAAATCTGTCCCTCCAGCATGTCCTAATCATATTTGTGCTGAGGTTTAGATCTTTGGCTCTCGTGGCTCTGATGGATTTGGATTTTTTGAGGTGGAGCATGTCCATTAATTTCGGATTGGACATGGCCTTGTACGTTAGGCACAGATCACCTCTGAGCATGCCGTATGCTACTGAATAGAGCTGGAGCTTCTTTAGTCTGGTGGCATATGACATATGTTGGAGACCCTTGATCCTCTTGGTGAGGTACTTTTGGGGTCTCTCCAGCTGCTGCAGGTGCCGGGTGAGATACATACCAAATGGGGCATTGTACTCAATCATAGGCCTGATAAGGGAGGAATATAGGGGAACAATGACATCCTTTGATCTGGATGTGAATCCCTACATGATAAGGTGGGCAAGGTAGAAGGTCTTTCTAACCACTTTGGTGCCTTGGGTGTCAAATGAGAGGTCACTGTCAACTTGGGTCCCCAGGTCTCTGATTACTTTTTCCATACTTAATAGATTGCCGCCTATGTGGTAATTTGTGGGTACTTTATTTTTCCCAAAGGGGATGACTATACATTTTTTGGCATTTAGTTTTAGGCCATAACTCTGGCACCAGCCGTCTGTTTCTGTAAGGCCCTTCTGTAGGATGCATGTGTCAGCTGGAGTATCGACTATGGCGCCTAGTTTGCAGTCATCTGCGAACTTTGTCAGCCACAACCCCCTTATGTTTGCCTGCACATCTGAAAAATAAATGCCGAACAAGAGGGGTCCCAAGACAGAGCCCTGTGGGACTCCACTTGTGACTGGCTTAGAATCTGACATAGCTCCAGCTATTCTGACCTTGTGGGTTCTGTTCTTTAGCCATTTTGCAACCCATCTTGTGATATACAGGTTTACATTTAAGCTGTTGAGCTTGTCTATGATGCCTGAGTGGGGTATTGTATCGAAGGCTTTTGCCAGGTCCAGGTAGGCTGTATGAACTGCTTTGCCCTCATCGATGGCTCTAGTGACTGTTTCAAAAAAGTCCACCAAGTTCAAAAGGCAGGATCTGCCTTTTACAAAGCCGAACTGGGTAGGATCAATTGTCTGTAGGTCCCCAATGTCTCTGTTTATGAGTTCCATAATGATCCTTTCCATAGCTTTGCAGACCAGGCTGGTCAAGCTTATGGGGCGGTAGTTTCCAGGGTCTGTAGAGGAGCCTCCTTTGTGGAGTGGGACCACAGTTGCTGTACGCCAGTGTTCAGGTACATATCCTGTAGTAAGGCTAAGATTAAACAGCATTCTTATGTGTGGGTTTAGCTCCTCTTGGAGTTCACGTAGCACGCAGCCCGGGACTCCATCAGGTCCCATTGATGCTGTATTTTTAGCTTTGCTGAGAGCGGCTCTCACCTGGGCATCTGATATGTCAGGGAGGTTGCATTCAGCTGGGATAATTATTTCTTCTTTTGGGGGTGAGGGAGGGGAGAAATTTGCACTGAACCTATCTGCCAGTATGTTGGCAATATCTGTGGGTTCAGTGTATTTCTTGCCGTTATGAACTAACTGAGCATATCTGAGGGTTTCTGCCCAGGTTTCTAACATAGCTGAAGAAGGCCTTGTGGTTATCTTTAGTGTCTTTAGCGATTTTTCTCTCGAAGTTGGCCTTGGATGATTTTATGAGCGAACATATTTTTTTGCTAGTGCTGATCAGAGATACCTTCCCTTTATGGGATTTTGCTCTGTCTTGCAGTAGCTTCCTTCTCTTGTTATAGAGTTTGTTTATGGCTGGGGTCCACCAGATAGGATGCCTGCCTTTGGTGGAAAGGGTCTTGGTTTTATTTGGGATTGCATGATCCATGCATTCTTGGAGATGTCCGTAGAAAGCATTTGTGAAGGATTCAGCGGTGTGGGATGTGGTTTCCACTGGCCCAGAGGGCTTGAAGGATACCATTTCAGTCTTAAGGATTGTAAAGTCGGCTTTTGAGAAGTTTCTCACTATGGTCTTTTGTGCTGGGGGTGGAGGTGGGATATGAATATCCAGAGTCATTAGTTTGTGGTCTGATCTCACTAGTGAGGGGTATACTTCTGGTGTGGAGCATTTTGTCCCCATGTTTGTGATGATCAAGTCAAGTATATTTTCTCCCCTTGTGGGGGAGGTGACTAGTTGTTCCATCGCATTTGAGTTGATGAATTCCAGGAATCTTTGGGCTAGGGTGTTAGGGCTTGAATAATGCACCCAGTCTATGTTTGGGTAGTTGAAGTCTCCCAATATGATGGTATTTGGTGAGACATTCATATCCTCCAGTGTCTTCAGGAAGGCTGAATGGAGTTCCTGAGTTTGAGAGGGTGTTCTGTAGCATGCTACGAGTTGTATAGCAGTTTTGCCTATGGTTAGTTGCACATGGATGGTCTCTGATGCTTCATGTGTTGCCACTAACCTGGAGGTGTGGGTGTCTTTAATGAATATGGACACTCCCCCTCCCTTTGTGGTTCGGCCCAAGTTTTGGGGTCGAAAAGCATGATACGAGGTATAACCTGGTAGAGCTGGGGTGCTCTCAGGAGCCTTGAACCAGGTTTCAGTTACTGCACAGACATCGATGCTTTCCATACTGAGGAGTGCTTCGAGAGCCTGCATCTTGAGATTTAGACTTCTGGCGTTGAGCAGCATTACCCTTAGTTTTTTTCCTTTTTTGTTTTCTAAGGTGGTGGGTTTGTCTTTCGAGCCTTGCCTAAAAAAGGCACTATGGGGGTGGCAAGAGCCTTAGCCAATATCCGGAAGCCCAGTGGTGACAGGTGCAAGCCGTCCCTTGCGAAGCAGCGTGGCTTGTCCAGCATGTCATCGCAGGCAGACAGACATTGGATCCCCCTAGAGTGACACCAGTAATTGAGCCAATTATTAAAGCTGATCATCTTGTCTTTGTATTGTGGCATCATTCTTGGTGAGGGCAAGATGCTGCTCAGGTTCAGGGTCATACCGGTCTGGGCTACATAATCAGAGAGCTCCTCTATGTCTCTTTTCATGTAGTCCAGGGAGGTACGTCTCAGGTCATTCACGCCGGCATGGACAATGATGGAGTCATATTTGTACTTGCTTTGGAGTGACCCGAGTGCTTGTGTTATGTGGCGGATCCTAGCACCCGACAGGCAGCTCACCGTTACTCTCTCCTTGTTCAGCCTGGTAAGCGGAACGTCAGTGTGTCTGACTATAGAGTCACCTATTACTAGTGTATCAGGCATGGTATTTCGACTTAAGGGCTGTGATTGTTTGGCACACTGACTTAGTGAGCTATGTGTTGCATGTGCTGTGTTTTGAGGTGGTGGTTTCTTGGATGTCTGCTTTGGGAGCCTCTGTTGTTTTGGTAAGTTTTTTATTAGAGCCTCCGAGTATGTCTTTGTGTTTTTATATGTTTGGTTTGCAGTTGCGGTTGGTTTATGTGAGACTGGGTTAGTTGTGTGTGTGTTTACCTTCTCCTCCTGTCTGGTCTTGCCAGTCCTGAGTTGAGAGAGCTCAGCCTCCAGTTTGGCTATATAGTTGCATCTCTCACATGTGTTTGTGTTTATTGGGAGGAGGAGAGGGTTGTCTGTGTACATGAGGCAATTGTAACATTGTCTCAGGATTCCGAGATTAACCAGCTGAACTGGAGAGGGTGTCAGTAATATACCACTCGACATGCCAGAATAGTATAAGGGAGTGATGTGAAACTGGGTCAGAGAGGACTTTGAAGGGAAGTGGGTATTCACAGGGTTTGTAGTTGGATGTAGTGCTTACTTTAGTTTAAGAGTGCTTCACTTGAAGGAAAGGTTTTAGGAGCAAGTGCTAGGCTTATAATATAGCATATAGACTGATTTGTTGAAAGTAGAGCTTTCTTAAAGGGAAAAACTGAAGTGCAGACTTGGCGGAGCCAGAAATAGTTTAAGCCTGTTTAACTGGCGCTGTGCTATGTGCACAATCGTGCAAAGCTGCGCAAACGCGGATTTTAAACAGGGAACTTCAAAAGAGCTAGAAATGGTCCAAAATGACCAATTACTACAAGCTCTTGTGCTGAGGTCACTCCTTCAGGGACAGATAGGCTGCTCAAGGCTCCCCACTCCCACTAGTGAGCAAAGAAACTTTCTTCTATCCAAATAAGGCAATGGACAACACAGGAACTACACCACAGTCCAGAATACAGCAAAGCCTGTATACTGGTCTAAACTAGTCGAGGAAAGGCGGGAAAACAAGGATATTTTTTTGTTTTGTTTTGTTTTTAAGTTAGAAAGTACACAAAAATGCAGGAAAACAGTAATAAATCAATTACACAGGCTAGCACACTTTAGTGGGCAGCCTCAACAGTTAAATTAACAAACAAACTTTCGACCAACTGTAACTTAAGTGCAGATAATGTATAATGCAAAAAACAGGTAATAAAGCAGTTTAAGCTTGTTCAAAGTAAGAAAAAGAAGGTTGCTTTGGTAAAAACAGCAAAAAAATACTTAGATCAGGAAAGTAGTCGCTTTTCTCAGTTCTCTGCTGCTAGCACCACTCTGCAGGACCACGAGGAGCTGTTTCTGAGTAGTATAGCCAGAAAAAATGCTCAGAGGCAGATTTTAAACAGGGAACTTCAAAAGAGCTAGAAATGGTCCAAAATGACCAATTACTACAAGCTCTTGTGCTGAGGTCACTCCTTCAGGAACAGATAGGCTGCTCAAGGCTCCCCACTCCCACTGGTGAGCAAAGAAACTTCCCTCGTCTATAGCCTTAGTAACTGTCTCAAAGAAGTCCACCAGGTTTAGGAGGCATGCTCTGCCCTTAACAAAGCTGAACTGGGTAGGGTCCAGTGTTTGGAGGTTCCCAATGTCTCTGTTAATGAGTTCCATGATGATGCACTCCATAGCTTTGCAGACCAAGCTAATCAGGCTTATAGGGCGATAGTTCTCAGGGTCTGTTGTGGCTCTACCTTTGTGGAGTGGAATAACCGTTCCTGTGCGCCGCTCTATGGGTACATAGCCTGTGGAAAGGCCGAGTTTGAACAGTGTGTTTAGGTGAGGGGTTAGTTCGTCTTTGAGCGCATGTAGGAAGCAGCCTGGGACACCGTCTGGTCTCATTGATGCTGTGTTTTGGCTTTGGAGAAAGCTGATTTAACCTGAGTGTTTGTGATTTCAGGGGCTCTACATTCTTCTGGTATGGTTATGGGCCCTTTTGGGGGTGAGGGGGGTGAAGTTTGCACTGAACCTGTCTGCCAGGATGTTGGTGATATCAGTCAATTCAGTGTATTTTGTGCCATTCTGCACTAACTCCGAGCAGATCTGAGCATTGCCACTTAGATTCTTGACATAACTAAAGAATGCCTTGTGGTTATCTTTGGAGTCCTTGGCAATTTTTCTTTCAAACATAGTCTTGGATGATTTTATGAGGGATCTTAGTTTCTTGCTGATACTGATCAGGGATGTCTTCTCTTCTTAGGATTTTGCTCTTTTCTGTTGTATAGCTTGTTTATGGTAGGGTTCAACCAGACTGGTTTCCTTTTCTTGGAGGAGTGAGTCTTGGGTTTTCTTGGGATATCATGATCCATGCATTCTTGCAGGTGCCCATAGATTGCATTAGTAAAAGATTTTGCAGCTTGGACAGCGTTATCCTTTAGCATGAGGACTTTGAAACTTTCCTCCTCGGCCTTAAGTAACATGGAGTTTGCTTTTGAAATGTTTTTCATGCTGGTTTCCTTGACCTGGGGTTGGGGTGGAATGTGGATATCCAGAGTGATTCGTTTATGGTCAACTCTAACCAGTGAGGGGTTGACTTCCGGTGTGGAACACCGGTTGCCCATGTTGGTGATGACCAGGTCCAATATGTTGTCACCCGTGGTGGGAGTGTTGACCAGTTGATCCAGGGCGTTTGAGTTTATAAATTCTAGGAAATGTTGGGCAAGGGAGTTAGTACTTGAGTAGTTCTCCCAGTTAATGTTTGGGTAATTGAAATCACCCAATATTAGGTTGTTTGGTAGGACCTTTGTGTTTCCCAGTGCTTCCAGAAATGCAGAATGGGGGTCCTGGGACATGGTGGGCGATCTGTAGCAAGTTACAATTTGAATTGCAGTTTTGCCCAGTGTTAGTTGCACGTGAATGATCTCAGAAGCATTGCGCTGTGCCACTAACCTGGAGGTGTAGGTATCCTTGATGAATATGGATACACCCCCACCTTTTGTATTTTGGTACAGGTTCTGTGGCCGAATTGTATGGTATGAGTTGCAGCCTGGTAGTGTTGGGGTGCTCTCTGGAGCCTTAAACCAGGTTTCTATTACTGCACATATATCGATTTTCTTCATACTGAGGAGTGCCTCAAGTGCATGCATTTTGAGGTTTAGACTTCTGGCATTGAGTAGCATTACCCTCAGTTTTTTGTTACTTGTGTTATTTACGGTTGTGGGTTTGTCTTTTGAGCCTTGCGTAAAAAGGCACTATGGGGTGGCAAGAGCTTTGGCCAGTATTTGAAAGCCTAAGGATGACAGGTGCAAACCATCTCTAGTGAAGCAGCATGGCTTTTTGAGCATGTCATCCCAGGTGGACAGACACTGGATCCCCTTTGAATGACACCAGAAATTTAGCCAATTGTTGAAATTGATAATTTTTTCTTTATGCCGTGGTATCATTCTTGGTGAGGGCAGGATGCTACTCAGGGTCAAGGTCATACCGGCCTGGGCTACACGATCAGAGAGCTCTTCCATGTCTCTTTTCATGTAGTCCAGGGAGGTACGGCTCAGGCCATTCACACCAACATGGACAATGACAGTCATATTTGTACTTGTTCTGGAGTGACCTGAGTGCTTATGTTATGTGGCGGATCCTGGCACCCGAAAGGCAGCTAACAGTAACCTTCTCCTTGTTCAGCCTAGTGAGTGGGATGTCAGTGTGCCTGACTATAGAGTCACCTATTACTAGTGTGTTAGGTATGTTATTTTGCCTTAAGGGCTGTGATTGCATGGCACACTGGTTTTATGAAGTATGTGTTTCATGGTTTGTGTTGGGGGGTGGAGGTTGCTTGGATGTCTGCTTTGGAGGTCTCTGTTGCTTTTGCAGATTTTTATTTAGAGCTTCCAAGTATGTTTTTGCGTATTTATGTGTGTTTTTTGCCGATGCTGGTTTATTGGGTCTATGTGAGACTGGTGGTGTGATGCAAGTATTTCCCTTCTCCTCTTGACTGTCTGATCCAGTCTTGGGTTGAAAGAGCCTAGCCTCCAATTTGGCTGTATAATTGCATCTCTCGCATGTATTAGTGTTTGGTGGTAGGAGGAGAGGGTTGTCTGTGTACATGAGGCAGTTGTAACATTGCCTCAAAATGCCCAGATTCATCAGTTGGACTGGACAGTGCACCTGAAACTGCCCTTTGGACATGCCTGGATAGGTACAGTGAACTGTTTTACTGATTGGCTGGTAAGGTCAAATTGAGAGCCTTGTCCTTCTGTACAGTATAGGGGGGGGGTCTAATGCTAGGGTTTATAAGTGCTTGCTATGAGTTAGGAGCAAGTGCTGGGCTGAGAAATGAATGGTTTGAGTGCTTAAGTAGAAAGCTTGTCTAGTTCCAAGGGAAAAATTGAAGAGGAGACTTTGTGGAGCTGGGAATAGTTATACCCTAGTTAACCGGTGCTGCCCTGCACGCAAAACCAGGCAAATGAGGTTTTTATAGTAGGGAAATGAAAGAGAAAGAAATTAGCCCAAAATGGCCAATAAACTACTAATTTATGGGCTGATACCACTCCTCCAGAGACAGATAGGCTGCTCAAAGCTCCCCTTTCTCAGAGTTGAATTGAGAAACTTCCTTATATCCATTTAAGGTATGGGCAAACACAGAGACTTGTAATACAGCCCTGAATTCAGCACTAACCTGAAAACTGGACTATAGTAGCTCAGAAAGGCAGGAAACAAGTATATTTTTTGGGATTTTTTTTGTTTTTTTTCAGAAAATAAAGGAGATACAATAAAAGAAAAACACTTTAAATGCACAAAAAAGGATACTTATTGTTATATATGTTAGATCAGAGTTATAGTCAATGCTCCCAGTATTAAAGTAGGAAGAAACACAAATACAGTAAAAGCAGATGAATAAAGTGGAATATATCTATATATATATATATATATATATATATATATATATATATATATATAAAACAATAGAAAACAAACAAACTGATTTAAACAAGTTACCCAATTAGCCAGAAAAAAAGCTCAAAACTGAGCCCTGTTCCAGCAGTCTTCAATCAGACAAGTTTTAACTGCACACTCCTGCCACTAGGGTGCAGGGGAACCTTCTCAAAAAAAGATGGCCTGCAACAGTGCTCAGGTTATACAAACAAAGCTAGATTCAGCAGGCCTGAGTCTGGTCTATGCTACAGCAACAAGGCACACTGAATTTAGAAAGAAACAGTTTAAATAAGCAGGCACAATAAGCCTGTGACCAGAAATTCCCAGCTCAGAGGGGCAGAATCCAGCCTCTCCTCCCACAAGAGTGCAGACCACAAACCTGGCCTGAAATCCAAGTGGTTAAACCAGAACTAATACACTTTTAGAACAGCAGACAGTCAGCATTCAATCAGCAATTCCCAGCTTAGAAGGATATAAGCTACCTGTCCTGTCACAACAGTGCAGACCAAAAACCTTCTTAATGTAAAACAACTGGTATGAAGCAAAAGTGCTTAAACCAAAAGACTTAGAATAACAATTACAATTTAATCAGGCTACTACCAAGCAGTAATAAATGCAGCAGAATAAATAAAATCAAGTACTTTTAAGAAGAGGCAAAAGCAAAATAAAGTAGGTGGAAACACAAATACACTAAAAGCAGATGAATAAAGTGCAATTTTTTTGTTAGTAAAATGCAAGGAGAGAGGAAGGAAGAACCTAAGTGGGTTGGCCGTCTCAAATCTTCTCTCTGTATTAAGTGGAGTTAATACTAGACTCAGAATAAGATCTCACTGTACTCGGATAAGTGAGCAAATGAGATGGACCCATGAGGAGTGTTCAAATACAGAGCTACCAACACTAACACCAAGACAAGAACAAGGGGGTGGGTGGGGAACTAACTGCAGAGAGAGACACAGCACACTATTCAGTAAAACAATTAGGTAACAGGAAAAATAAAATACAGTACTTTTAAAACTGCAAGTTTGCACTTAACAGAAGAATAAAACACAGTACTGCAAGTATCCACTTAACTTCAGCTTCTAATGTGGTGATTGTAGCCAACCAAGTCACTCAGAAATTGAGCATAAAATGAATTCTCAAAGTTTGTGGCTAGCACTTAAAGTACAGAGGAAACCCTCTAGGCTAACAGTTAAATATCAGATAACAAAGAAATGAGAAGACTGTTAGACTGACTGATATTAAATTTTGGTTAAAGACAGATTTAAAATACTGGTGTTAATAAAGCTTACTCATAAATACAATGACAAAAACACACAGTGTTTAATTTGTGTAAGTAAATAACATAACTCAGTGTGATTGTATAATTATGATAATGGAAGATATTATATTGTGGAAGAGTTAGAAGTCATAATATGTAAATCCTGGTTCTGGTTTGAACCAGTTGAGTACAACAGAGGAAGTCAAAAAGGTATGCAAGTGGTCTGAGGAGCAATCAATGTCACTGTAAGTTCAACCACTATTGACTGAGGCACAGACTATGTCTAAAACAGTGGCAGGGACTCCTTGGTAAGCAATTTTTTTCTTTCTAGGTAATTCAGGAGAAGAGCCAGCTGGACAGGAGTTAGTGTCCATGTTGGCACCGGAGAAAAAGCACCAAAAATGGCAAGCATAGTTGGAATTAGTTGGTGTGAAGGTAAGTTGTCACTGAATGATTGCAAGCAGCACAATGCACTCGACACCTTACCTATTTCCTTAAGTTACAAAAAGTAGAAGAACTGAATTTTCCTGTCAATACTGTCCACTCACACACACATTGACAGAATCAAAATAGCAGGTAGGTTGTCAGGAAGTAAGCATAAGCATTATACAGACACATTAAATCCTGCCTGTTCCTCCATAAACTTTTCTGTCCCGCACAATTCAAAGTTTACACAAGCAGTGCATAATTTTCATAAAATTAGCCCTAAATATAATAATAAACAGTCTTAGCTAAAAATAGCAGTCCTAAACAGAAAACATATGATATTGTGAAAAAATGCTTGGCTTCTTAAGGGGGAAAAAAACGCTTTTAGTAAAAAAAAAAAAAATAGGGTCTATATTAGTTGATCAAAACTTTAGGTAATCGAATACCTAAAGATTGACACCTAAACAGCAAAGCTATAAATATTGAATGGCCGCTTCCGCAAATTCTTTCGTAGGGAAAAAATTTGCTTAGCCGTTATGGGGAATCTGCCCTTTTCTCCACTGTAGAGCAATCTCGGAGTTGGTATATTTAGTTAGGGGGTTATAGGGGGCACAACCCCCCACTCAATTAGGGTTTTAAATTTTTTTCTCTCCCGCCAAGCGAATTCTTTCCCTACAAAAGAATTTGTGGAAGTGGCCGTTCGATGTTTACAGCTTTCGCTGTTTAGGTGTCGAGCTTTAGGTATTCGATTGCCTAAAGCTTTGACTTTATAATATAGACTCAAAAAATAGATTAAATCCTATTTTTCTTAAAAGGACAAGAATTTCTGAGTGGAGGGGGAAAGGTTCCCCAACAGGAACTTAGCTGATTGCTATTTCTGTGAAGCCCGAGACAGGCTTGTTCTCAAGATGGCAAGAAAGCTTCACTTTGACTTCTGATTTCTCTCCTTGGGATTAGCTAATCAGCAGTCAGAGTGGTGGAGTGGGGGGAAATAGAGCCTTCTGAAGCTGGATAGTTGCGGTTTCTTCAGCAGGAAACAACCCATATAGCTTAAGGGCTACTACAGCAATGGGAATAATGAACATCTTTTGAACATGGGTTATTGGTTAGACTGGAAATGCTCTGCAGACCGATTGTCTAGTGCTAATCTATGAACCCATGTTATTCTGCTCATTCATCACTTAGGTAGGTGCTGTATACAAATGCTGATGTAATGTTAGGATTTTCCAGTAGTTTCACTGCTACATTATAATTTTGGATTCTCTGCTCCACCTACCCTATTTCTAATACTATATAATCAAATCTGTTAGACATTCATCAGCTTTTCAGCGCCCTTTCCTGAACTGTTTAAAGCTGTGCTGTTGCACGTCAATAGTGTGGGCAGCTTCATTTAACTGAAGCTATAAATGCTAATGCTCACCCTACTGACTACATGTTTACACTGTCCCAACTGACTGCTGTACAGTAAGCACAGAAATATTCAGCTGTAAGATATTTCTGCAGGTATTGTGCCCCGAAATGCAAGCCTCAAAAGGGAATGGCCTCTCCCCCCACATGTCTTATCTTTAAATATACTAACTACGAGGTTGTACTCGGAGAAATTTTCTTTTCTGCTAGTTGATGTGACCTTGAAGAGGCCACATATTTAGATATTAGGGAGCTACAGCGACAGTGCAAGCATATCCGGAATGCAGGAGGTGCAGCCCCGTTGGCAAAAGCTTACTTTTTTTCTTTACATTTCTTAATACAGGCCATGACAGTCTATCAGGTGACAGTCAATCCACCCATGGTAGATCAGAAGTGGGAAGCATAACTTCAGAATTGTCAAGCAGAACCTCTGTAGTCATGCTCCATCTTGGAATACAGCTTGGAGACTACTGCACTTGTTATTTTGTTAGATGGAAAAATCCACTATGCACAGCTGCTTGGTGATCTGCTGTGGTGACCCCTAACCGGGAAAAGCCGAAAGAAGACACAGCTGCTTCCTTCCAAGAGTGACCAGGAGGACCCATCTAGTTAACAGACTCACTCAGTCACACAGAAGGCAAATGAGACTGAGGGGCAAACCCAGGATGACAGGATGCAGGTCTCTAGTAGCTTTAATCATGTCGTCTAGATTGTCAGACTTGGCAATTCCACAGGGTTGTTTAAAGAACCCAATCTCTGTGCAAGCTCTTTTAAGTAGGAAAGTCACCCCAAATGCTAATATATATATATATATATATATATATATATATATATATATATATATATATATATATATATATATATATATATATGTCGGCTATGATGAATATAGTTAAAACCTCAAATGCTGCGACTGTATTTGAAATTTTAGTTACTAAAAACTGATGCTTTAATAGAAGAGGAAAGAATCTTTACAACATGCTTTTGCCAACGAAACCACATTGTTAATCATCTCTCATGATAGTTCTGGGATTAATAAAATATGCTGTTTAAAATGTAAACTATGTCTAAGGGACTACAACAAACTGCAATATTACTAATAGTAGGGAAATGATGTTACATAAAAAAAACTTTCCTTTACACTGAATTAAACTGTTGTGACTTTTTCTGTATTGCATGCACTTAGGGAATTATTTTCAACTTCATGACACATGATATTGCCTTGTACTAACATAAAGATTCCAAGCTTTTAATAAATGTTTCTTGTGGTAATATTATTGCAATTTTATTATTATTCATTTCTTTTATGCTTTTGTATAACCTGAATCATATCAATGTGATTATTTGTGGTGCCTGCTGTGTGGATTCTATATGTCCCTGTGTTTGCTGGTTTCTTCCAGGTGCTCCAGTTTCTTCCCACCTTCCAAATACATGTAGTAGGTAGATTGGGCACACTAAATTGGCCATAGGCATGAGTGTGCATGTGTGGTATGGAAGAACAGCCATGATAGGGCTACCCAGTGGAGTGAACCTTGGCTGTAGATGATTGTCACAGTGTAAGTGGCACCCCCAGTCCGTATGCAAAAAATGGGAAAAGGGGTCATGGATGGATGGAACTATGTGATTATTTGCCTTTTTTATTAAAAGAAAACTCAGAAGACAGTACCTTTGTTTCTCTTTAACTGCCACTGAAAATCACTTTATAAGCAGTCTTGCAGTCACAACCAGCCTTAAAGGCAATGGGCTTAATTAGTAGACTGAATATAGGGCAAAGTGAGAGTTTTACAGGAATTATGAAAAAAGGACTACTTTCATATATCTTAAGGGTAGCCAGTGCCCCTGGTGGCGGAAGCATAAAACCATGTTCAAAAGTACTGCAAATGTACCTACTATGAAAATTATGCTCAGAATCTTCTAAACCAGCGGTTCCCAAAGTGTGCGCCGCGGCATCCTGGGGAGCTGTTGCTTGCTCACAGGTTCGCTGCAAACTAATACGCTTAGCTGCAAAATAAACCGCGAACAGTTTGCGGTTTATTTTCAGCTAAGCTTATTAGTTTGCAGCAAACTAAGTCTAGACCTACACTGTAGTTTTTTAGCAGAACTGACATCAAGTATAGCAGCGGTCCCCAATCACCGGGCTGCGGACCAGTACCAGGCCAGCACTTGGAACCAGGCCGTCAGGTAAGTGAATGTCTGTATGAGTGTGTGTGTGTGTGTGTGTGTGTGTGTGTGTGTGTGTGTGTGTGTGTGTGTGTGTGTGAGTGAATGTGTGCATGAAAGCAAAAGAGCCTGTGTGTGTGAGAGAGATCGTGAGAGTGAGAGCGACGTGTGAGTGAATTCAGGTATGAATAAGGAAGTGGCTGTGTGTATGTGTGTGTGTTTATGTGTGAGATTGGAAGAGAGAGAGAGCGATGTGTGAATGAATGCAGGTATGAATGAGGAAGTAACTGTGCGTGTGTATGTGTGAGATCGGAAGAGTGAGAGGGATGTATGAATGAATGCAGGTATGAATGAGGAAGTGACTGTGTGTGTGTGTGTATGTGTGAAATCGGAAGAGTGAGAGGAATGTATGATTGAATGTGTAAGTGGATGTGTGGCATGTGGGTGTGAGATCGGGAGAGTGAGAGCGATATATGAATGAATGCATAAGTGGGTGTGTGGCATGTAGGTGTGACAGACAGTGAGAGAGAGATGTGTGAATGAATGCAGGTATGAATGAGGAAGTGGCTATGAAGTGACTGTGTGTGTGTGTGTGTGTGTGTGTGTGTGTGTGTGTGTGTGTGTGTGTGTGTGTGTATGTGTATGAATAAATGCAGGTATGAATGAGGAAGTGGCTGTGTTTGTGCATGTGTGAGATCGGAAGAGTTAGAGGGATGTGTGAGTGAATGCAGGTATGAATGAGGAAGTGACTGTGTCTGTGTTTGATCGGGAGAGAGTGCGAGAGGGATGTGTGAGTGAATGCATTCATGAATGCACAGGAGACTGTGTGTGTGTGTGTGTGTGTGTGTGTGTGTGTGTGTGTGTGTGTGTGTGTGTGTGTGTGTGTGTGTGTGTCAAGGAGGAAGAGAGTGAAGAGTGAGAGTGATCCCTGGCAGCAGCAGCAATGAGGTCTATGTAAGTCTGGACCGTACCACTGGACACCTACCTCTCATCCTCTTAGATCAAGAAATCTGGACAAAGCCACAAATAGTGGGGGTACAAAGGCAGAAAATAGGGACACTTTTAAGTACTGCTCTCACAAACTGAGAAAGATGATAGAAATGCAGGTTTTGCATTAGCATGAATTTTCTGAAGGGTATTAAGTATGAAATTCAACTGTCTGTCATTATTTTCTGACTTCATCCTCAATGATCTGCCAGTGATTTGCCAGAAAACAATTTTTTGAGAAAAAGACCAAAAATATGAGGCAAAAATCTGGACATTCTGCAAAAATCTGTACAGTTGAGAGGTATACTGGAAAGAGTCAAATAATAGGGACAGATTTT